>NC_133210.1:17095045-17155045 GCF_958299795.1 Porites lutea
TTAAGGAGGAAAAATTAACAGAATATTTTTGCAGGTATCAGTACATCTTTCCCTCCCTGCTCCAAGTCTACTCACATCACGAGACAAACGAAATGGTTACTACGGCAATTGAGGTAAGCTGACGGACGGACGGACAGACGCATTTTCTGTTCAAAGCAAAATGTAATGAAATTGAAAGGACCTCGATCGACTTAGCTTTCTTTAAATGGTTATAAAACATCTTCCCATTTTGTTAACCCACTGCAATCCCGGTCAAGATTAACAGTTTTACGCTACGTGATTGGATAAGAAAAACCACGCCAGTAAGAAACCAGACCAGCTAAACGCGACTTGCTCCTGCTCGTTTTTCCGCGTTTTCGACACCGCGTGTTTAGTTAAAAAAATCCTTGCCATCTTTTCAAGGAAGACCTTAGATAACAATGACCTCAACAAGGTTGGCGTCCAGCGGTTTTAGTGAAAACAAGGCTTTGGGTCAAGGGGCGCTCAGTCTCGCGGGCTCATAAAACATGGTCTCGGTTCTCGTTAGTTAAGGATTTTCTCTTTTCAACCAACAAGAAGGTAAACGCAAATTACTTCTGAAAATGTTCTGTTTTTTTTCCCAAATTTTTTGCCCTTACGCTTATTTGTTTTAAGTCATAACTAGTTGATAGTAATGCCCCTTAGGTATCACCGTTTGTGCTCTTTTTGTTGTTATTTGTGGTGCTGCAGGTTTTTTGGTTGAATACGTTTTTGTTTTTGCTTAGTTTCATGACAGCAGATGACAGCAAAATCGCAACCCCCGTAACTTCTTACTTCCTTTTTCCTCTCATTCACAGTTTGCCATGAAGCAGTTCTACATTCTTCATCAAAAGCCTTGTCTTCTGCAGGTAAAAGTTACCTACAACTTCAATGATTTTGTCATCACATATTTCTTTACTCTACTCAGGTCATTAGGAACTTGTTGTCTTATAAGCGTTCTAAGTATCATATAAGGCGCTAAAATAGCAACGGTTGTTGAGTAGAGTTGTGGAAATACTTTGCAAAACTGATGTACACAGTTTAAGCGTCTATCTGTCCACGCGAAGCCCTTATCCAAAAGACACTTCCACAGTTGATAACCATGAAAGAAGGATGTAATTGCTGAAGGAGGGAGTCACTAAATCAAACTGCAATGCGACTTAATAGGCATGAACTGTCAACACAAGACACACGTCTCCGTGCAACACCCAGCATCTTCAACACCGTTATCGCCTTTACGTCACCGTACTTCGAAAGTGTGTAGTCCTCGTTGACTTAAAATGCGCTTGCAGTGTTGAAGATACGATACTGGGTGTCGCGCGAGGAGGTTGGTCTTGTGTTGCTCAAAGAAAGCCTGATGTTTGTTTTTCTGTATTTTTGTAGTTGTTTGCTAGTGTGGCACCGATTCTTCTCGTTGAGACAAGGGCAGATGGAGATGAAGAGGAAGCCGAACTAGAGGATCTTAGTGGCAAGGTAAAAAGCAATCTTAATTATTATCATATACTTGGGTGGAATATGACAGTTATGGAGAGTGCAGTGCAGTATTGGACTGTTGTTGAGATTTACTAACTAGCTCATTTTTTATCTTAATAGATTTCCTTGGGCCTCGGCCAAACGTAGAACTTTTCATGAGACGACCTAGCCTGTGTACAGACCCCTCAGTAGAGGGGGGGAGGGTAGTTTGTACACAGGCTAGAGACGACCCAAACTTTGTGAGTTAAGTTCAAGATAAGTTCGACCTCCGGCTCAGTTAAGTTTATCTGAATGAGTTTCGATTGACCAACACGTTCTATCCGTCAGACAGATAGAACGTCTGAGCATCGTCTCCAGGACATACGTCGTTCTTCACGTGCGATGAACTAAACTGATAAAGTGAAACTTTGTATTTACTGATCTGATTCAGTTGATTGGTTCGACGCGTCACAATACAGGTCGACCCAAATTAGAGTTGGGTTCGTCTCGTGAAAAGTTCGACGTCTGGCGCAGGCCTTAGTCCTTTGGTTCTCCGGAGGTTTGACACCTGTTTGTTAATAACTTATACGTTTATATTTTTTTTTTTTGTCTTATTCATCAGATCCCTTCTAAGTGCCTGTTCTCCTTACTGGCTTCATTGGACAGACCTTCCCCTGACAGTTTAGAAGTGTTAGATCTGGTACGAGCTGAGAAACCGCTGAAACCCATGGTAAGAAAGCTGTTTGACACTTTAAGAACGTTTGCTTTCGTTGTTGTTGCTGTTATTGTTTTTCGAAACCTGTAGGGTTCAATCTCTTGTACAGCATTGTGGATATTTACAACATGTTGACACATGTAGCCGTGCAAGATTGGCGTTTTTTGGTTGCCCATTGCAAATCACTGACAAATCAATACGAAGCGCTAAAGTTGGCTCACTCAAGAAGTGTCAAGCGTTAAAAAAGACTGGACTGAACGCTCGTTTGAACATTCAGAAAAGTGAAGGCGCAACTTGCTATAAGGTCGGGAAAACACGCAGTTAGAGTCGAGTGCTGGGAAGCCGTAGTCAAAATGCAAGAAAAACCTTCAGAGAGAACCAAGTGGAAAAATTGTGCACCGGTTAATTGCGGGCGACAGGAGGAGCCCGCAATCCTAATCTCCAGGTTATTATTACGCATGCGTCGCATGTATGTAGCCAGAGTTCGTTTGGACTTCCACTAAGAATGAATGGAATCGCCGAACGTACTTTGATCACGTGCACTTCTATCACTCGTAATCAGATCACGCATGTGTTGACCATCTGTCACAGCACAGCGCTGGAGTAAAAGCGTTTTGACCTTCGGTCGTTGTCGCCCGCACTCCGTGATCTTTGGTTATTACTAGTAATAATAATAAGGTCCTTTGTTTACCCTGGGCAGTATTTATAGTACTGATGCTATTGGGGCCAAAGGAAATGATTCAAATCAAGTTTAACACGGTCAAGAATCCCAACTGGCCGGAGGCAAACCAGCTGGCTATTTACAAGCATGGCCAAGGATTTGAACT
This sequence comes from Porites lutea, assembly GCF_958299795.1. Lineage (NCBI taxonomy): Eukaryota > Metazoa > Cnidaria > Anthozoa > Scleractinia > Poritidae > Porites > Porites lutea. Next base: position 17,098,037 of record NC_133210.1, read on the forward strand.
TGGGACTACCGTGAACAAATCCAACTAGCGGTCAGAGTGGGACTTGAACTCCGGGCCTCCAAATCACAAGTCCAGCGCTCTAACCGCTCAGCCACACTGCCCCCACAAAGAATCAACTTTGTCTACTTCCATCGTGTGCGAAGCTCTTTGTTGGTCTTGTCGACGAAAAAAATTTTCAGTTCGAAAAATCTTTAATTCAATTGGAATAGGGTATTCAATTGGATTAGGGTATTCAATTGGAATAGCGAGGATGTCGATCACTTAGATTCCACAGTTTTGGCGAGAGTTCAAGTCCCCCGGGTGACGTTATCTGCGGGTGGAGTTGGTTATTGATTCTCGCTGTTTCTCTGAGAAGTTTTCCTCTGGATACTCGGGTTTTCCCCGGCCTCCCCTTAAAGGCTATCGCTTCCAAATTCCAAAACTTTGAGCCGAGCTGTGGGTAGCTCATAATTTGAGATTGGTGGTTGAAGAGATTGCATGTACGTTTGCATTTTTGCCCGTGATCTGCTTTAGCAAAAATGACAGTTCTAGTCTTCCTTGTGAGTGTTTTGCCAACACGTTCTTTAAAGGATCAAATACGGTCTGATGGTAATTAATTGTTTGCGTCCTGTTTGTAACTTCTTTTGCTATGATTTCTTTAATCTAGGACTCTTGTTACGAAAGTTCCACTGACCCCCCCGGGGTTAGTCAAGTTGACACAGCAGTCCGTTTGTGTGTGACCGTGGTGAATTTTGCTCCTGAGTCTAAAAGAGCCGTACAGATGGTGGTATGTTTCACTTTTCTTTTTCTTTCTTTTCTTTTTCATCGTCATTTTTTCCAGTAGATCGTTTGAACTCACGTGGTCAACAGCTGTGCAAGTTTCTTGGAACATAAGACAGTTTTTTCATCAGAAAAGAGTTCAATCCCCACAGGATCCCTGTTGGTACATTAACATGGCCGCCGTTTCACTGTTTTCATAACAATATGGCCGCGGTGACGTCATTTGAAAACGATCTATTGGTTGCCAATAGTCCATTTGCACGATGCGATAAATTACATACTACTTCAACCAGAATCCTTCAGGGTTTTAAAAATGAAAGAAGAAATGAAATAAATTCTGGTCCTAGTGGTAGACAGACGTTATCGTGCAGATGGCCTATTCTCCACTTGCACATCTCCCATAATGTACCTTATTTGCCTCCTAAAATTTTGGATAACCTTTGTTTCTCATTTTTCCTGTGTATTACAGCCGTCCTAAGAGTAATTATTTGTTTATTTTATTAATTTTTTTTTTTTTTTTTTGGAGGGGGTGGCATTATGGGAGATGTGCAAGTGGCGAACAGGGGCCAAGTCTTAATTTTTTTTAGCATTATTATCATTTTTTTTTTTTTTTTAATTTTCACTTTGTTTGTCTTCAATTCTGAAAGTATTGTTTCATCTATACCACAGGAAACTACTGCTCAGTAGGTTTTAAGTTAAGACAGTTAATGGTCACACTTTTCGAATGCATTTTCTAGAGATCTGAAAGTACTCAGGATAGTCTGAAAAGTGTTTTCAATGTACTTAGGAGGAGACGGTTGTTGGATGCCCCTGTTTATAAGGCCTTCCTAAAAACCCCTTCAATACGAAGACGTATAAACCCAAGGTTTATAAGCGGCAATTTACGGTGTGTTCATTTTACAGATTGTCCTGTCGGCCATTCTGCCTCATTACCTTGCTTACCTGAAAACGGAGAACAGCTTTGGGGATAACGACGACAAACTAAAGACAGAGTTTTCGGCTTTGACCTCCCTTGTCACATCGATTAACGTCCTTGTTAAGAGCTCAGAGGTACTGACAAGGTAAGGCAACTTGTCTTAGGTTCAGTGTTTTCTTGGAGCTGTCTTGAATCTAAAAGCAGCCCTAGCGCCTTAAGCAAATAGTAGAAAATGTGAGGAATGCATTCGAAGTGCCTTCGATTGACCTTAACTTACCAGCAAAGTCAGAACCACAATTTATTGAAAAAGAATCAGTACAACAGGAAGTTGATTGTTAGCATTTTACATTTATCCACTGACTCAAAAGTTAGAACGACCTTGCACAACGCAATAAACAGCACCACAGAAAAGTACTGTTGAGTAGCTTTCATTGAATGGTTACACTTAAGGATTTTGTCGACAGGCTCAAAAAAAAAAACCACCACGCGTGTATGATACAAAAAAACAACACCGCCCGTAAGAAGTACTCAGTAGTTTTCATTTCATTGGTCAAACCATATTTGTCCACACTGATTCAGGACTTAGAAATAGCAACATGATAAACTATACCACCGGGAAGAATAGGCTGTGCCAGGCTCTCAAATGATTGGGACGACGCGGAAATAAAACAAACGCGCGCGATCTGGAGAAGTCGCGGTGGTGGGAAAAAACAGCGTCCTCTCTCTCCCCAGCACACCCCCCCCCCCCCCCCCCCCGCGTTTTTGCATCACTTTTTACTCCACGACTGCGCTACTATCTTGGAGTGGAGCCTGGAACAGGCTAAAGAAAGTTCTGCTTGGTAACTTCGATATATCTGGGGCGTGTACTACACGACTTACGAACGAAATGATTATTTTTTCTTCTTCTTTTTCTTCTTTTCCTCTTTCCAGGTCGTTTATTCACTTTCAGAGCTACAAATCTATTTCTGATAAATCTGGAATTTTCCCGGATCTAGCTTCCACCACGTCCCTCATGTTTGGACGAGGAAGCTTTAGCAGTGTCGACGCACCCAGTAATGCAGACGAAGTGGAGTTGGGTAAGTAGGATTTTGCTCCTTACAGCTTTCCGCTAAAGCCAGGACAAACTAAGGGTGGAGGAAAGGGTTTTTTGCTGGGACAATGTCCCTTATGTGACAATCACCGTCTTAATTAAATTAAAAATTCCTGTCACGAGAACAAAATTTTGCTCCCCAACATGTTGCACGTGATAAAAGCGGCACGAGAGACATGTTGAGGCAAAGAGACGTCACTACAAAACATCCCCTAGTGTGTCCCTATATTATGTTCAGACAACACGTCCCCACAGCATGTCCTTCTAACTTGCCATGACAACATGGCCCTACTACATGTCCCTACAACATCTCGTCGCAACATGTCCCAGCAACATTTCCGCTTAACATACCCCACAACATTCACCACAAGGCTTTGTTGCGCTAAAACTCGTCGTTGTGAGTCGTTGCGAGAAATATCGCCTTAAAGCTCTTGCTTTTTGGACGTTATGGTTGCCTTCGTCGTCTTGCCACTTTCGTCACATTTTGTGGTACATTTCTTTCCCGTCCTCTGCTTAACCACGACATGAAATTTCCTCATGCCACGTTTTACGGAAGTTACAAATATGCGGCGAAGAGTTTTCCCTTTTCTTTACGCCACGTTTTACGGAGGTTGCAAATATGCCGCGAAGATTTTTTCCCTTCTTTACTTCGTTTGAACTGAAAATTTCCCAAATTTGACGAATTTAGCGAGTTGTAATTTTCGCGAAACAGTTTGAAAGAATGCAAAATGATTTTATGTCTGTGTTGTCGTTGTCATAGTTTCGCTGAGAAGCTTCTTAAAGTCCATGCCCGCTATACTTCCGTGCACCTGCAGGAGGGTTCTAAAAAAACTTGGCCAGTTTTTTTTAGTGATTTCAGTTGATGCTAAGCCGTCTTTACCTTTTGAAAAAAACGCGGCTTAAAGAGGTTTTTTTTTCACAACGTTAACACTTCCTGTATAGACAAACAGACGAGGGCCACATGGATGCCTTTCGTCCTAACATACACTACGATTCTTGACTAGTTCAGCGACTCTGATATACTTTGACTTTGCCCAGTAATAGGGACAATATGCATTTAGTGAGACTGTAGTCCAGATTATTGTTATTTTTGTAGGTACGACCTCATGTAGCATTTGCACCGTAGTTTGTATTTGGTGGAAATTATTGAAGTTTGTTTTCTTTTGGCTTAATGAGCATTCAATAGATTTCATTCACAGATCTCCAGCTCGTTTTTCAGTAACACGCTCATATTGTTTGTTTTTGTTAACATCGTGACCTCGCAAATTTTTTCAATCAAAATTTTCTGTGGGGCTCAAACAAAGTTTTTGCTTTACGATCAGGAGCGTTTTGAAATTATTGACGGTTTTGGGCAAGAGCAGATACTGTATACTTTCGAACTAGTGCCTTCTTTGGAGAAAAACAGAGGTAAACGGCAGAAATAACGCGTAGTATTGTATTCAAATAAGCGCCCTTCCCTTAAAAAAAAAGAATGCGGCGCTTATTTGGAGAACTTAAACTCTAGACTGTCAGTTCGTTAAGTATTGTTACGCGAAAAAAATGCAAATAAACACTTTCATTTGACGTGAAAAAGGAACATCACTTAAGAATTTGTTTTGCAGTGGTGACATTGCTGGAGAGTTCTTAGTAAATAAAACTTTCATCCTGATGGTGGTCTGACATATCGTTTCATCTCTTGTTTTTGGATTTAGAGAAGAGGCGAATTTCTTGAATCTCCGCCATCTCGCGTGCAACTTTAATTCACTTTAGTTGGCCTGTCTATATTGGGGTGGTATCCCCTTTAGCGTCTAACCCCTAGATCGGGTGTCTACTTTCTAAGCTTCCACCTATCTTCTGTGGTTAAAGGCGATTACATCTTATGGCAGTCCTTCCTTGGAAAACTCGGTTCCTTTCAATAGTGCGTGCCTAAATGGAATGGATTTTTACTTTTTTTAGCAGAAGGATGGCACAGTTGGTGGCCTTCGGTGCGCGGGGTCCGAGTTCGATCCCCAGTGACATCACATCCTTGTTTTGACTTCTCTCCTTTCTCTGTAGCTTTAACTTGCTTTAATTCCCCTTTAAACGGAGCATTGATGAAGAGAGGGCTTAAGAATAAGCGCACAGCTCAAGTTTATCAGTTGAATTACTGTCACGAGTTATCAATGTAAAATACGGTTTTGTTTTACGTGTTTAGTTGCCGAGTATGTAAACCGTTTTACACACTTGATACTTTTTTACAGCCTGTTATTTTTTAAAAAAAATAATAACTGTTTAACTTTGGTTAACGACAGCGACTCGCCGCAGTTTACGAATAAACACCTCCACCTTAGCTGTACTGAGCTGCTTCAACTTCTTCTTCAAGGGATAGAATCTAAGCCTAGTTTGGTTTTACTGATTTTAATAGTCCTGCCTTTAATCTTCGCTTATTGAGTTTTAGTCTTTTAGTACATCATAATGCGTCGCGATATAATTATTGCCTGCCACGTTGCTGATGTACGTAATCTTATTGCCTAATCTGTTTGTCTACTTGTATTTTTATAGTACAGCACGCAAGCACGCATTGCGGCCCCCATTCGAGCAAATGACTCTTGTTTCGCAACTGAAGTTGTAATAGACCCTTAGGCGCAAGTATTAAGCTTTTATATTTTGTTTTTCCAATGATGGTCTCAGCGAAGTGTGGCTGGTGTTGTTTCTTAAGAATTCACGTGCATATGAACGTAAAAGAGCAATAAGACATAGTTCCTTAGAATAAACTTCTCGTGACTTTAGTTGCGAAAACAAAACATACAAACTAAAGAGGTCTATTAAGACATCACTTATCACTTTGAAGTCTTTAACTTGGGCAAAAATAACCACTTTATTAACCTAAAGCAGTTTATATCAGTAATACGTGCCAAAAGATTCAAAGTAGCTCGTTTTATCTCCATATTTCCAGTAAGTTCTAATAATTACCACACAGACACTGGCTGCATTTTCAGATGGATTAAAGAACAAATTTCTGCTTATCCAATCAGTATATACTTGATCTTGATCTTGTTACAAATATTATGTAATTTCGACATACTGAAGATTTGTACGTAGCGTATTTTTGCAGAGAAAATTCGTTGAGAGCTTATCTTTTTTGATAGCACTGTGCAGTACTACCCGTTTCGCTTTCCCCTGTAGAATATTTTGATCAAGTAGGTTTGTGGTGCGTTGACTTGGACTTAATTAATTTTTAATATTTTGACTCCACTGCACAACAGCAACAGACGTTATGCCAAAGCAAATAGGTTATTTAGGGAGGGCTTGGCTCATTCGTCAGATATAGCATTATGTCATTGCTTGTGTTAGACGCGCACATAAAATTATTTATGGGCGTCTTTCTTTTTCTAAGGGAATAGTTAACACGGCCAGAACTTTGCTGAGTTTTACAAGTATGCAGGCAGGAAACTTATCAATGAATTGAACCGAAAATTAGAAGTTTAGAGTAAATTCTTGTAAGAATATTTCTCTAAGAGACTGGCGTAACTTCACTGCGCGTTGTCCGGGCTGACTAGCTCTCGCTTTCTCCTTGAACTCTGCGAGAGAAAATTCGCATAGTTTAATTTATTGACCAATCATGACCCAGCGGCTAGTCTTCATGCCATAGGCCCCAATATCTGGTGTTGTTAATACATGGTGTGACAGAAAATAACATTGTGAGCGATGTTTATAAACAAAGGCGAGTGCTTCTCACTATAATGCACGAGTAGTGAGTATTCGGTGATTTCCGCGGTCTTATGCTGTTGACTTAAGGTGACGACGGTTGACTTAAAGCGGGACGATTCGCAAGGGCGATTTTTAGCGCAACACAGCGTTACAACATTGTTGTTACATTGTTGCAAATGGCTGCAATAGTGTTCTCAAACTCATTAATAATTCATTAAGAAAATACAAAGGAAATTAATGTTTAATGAGTGTTTGGAAATCGGATGAAACACTGCTTAGTATTTGCATCCTTAATTTCTCCTTCAAAAATGATTTTGTTGGAGAAGAAATATCAAACATTCGACACAGTGTTTCATCACCAGATGAAACACCTCGAAGTTCGTCAAAAATACTCCGCTGCGCGTCGTATTTTCAACTCTCTTCTCGGTGTTTCATCTGGTGATGAAACACTGCATCTCATGTTTGATATATTACTTCAAACATTTGAACCCTGTGTTGCACTAAAAATCGTCGTTGCGAATCGTCCCGTGTAACATCACCTTTGGGCGCTGTTTATCGTAACTCAGGTATAACAATGAGCAATTTTAACAATTAGCGCGCGCATTGCGGCCATTTAGTTAACTTGCCCTCACCAATTATTGCAGGCATCATTATCAAGTTATTAAGTTAAAAGATGATAGCATTGAAACTTGTGTCATCTCTTTTAAAAAAAACTTCATTCCAGAACCCCGTCATATAAGACAATAAATTTACGATCGCTTTCGTTATTCAACTTGAATTTTATTTAACGGCACTTTCTAGTTGAGTTTAAGTTAAAGCCATCTTTTGCAAATCAGTAAATTCTTCCACTGGAATTTTTAGATTTTTTCGTCTCTTAAACTAAGTAGTACACCTGTACTTTGTTATTCGCAAATAAGGAGTTTTAAATTACGCCGCCCGTAATGACAAGTCGGACATTTTTTATAATAAGTTCTACGGCGCTTTTTCGAGTAAACACGGTACTGCCAGATTTTTACCGAGGATAAGGCAATGGTCTGTTGAATTAGGTGCCTCGGTTATGTTCTAAGGCCATTGATTCTTTTAATGTCTTATAGCAAGTCAGTTTCAATTCCGTTCAGTATCGTCTCTTGATACACACTTGAAAAGGTTTGGGTTTGAGTCCCATGCCCACGTCCCCCTCTAGGGAGGGGAGGGGGCAACCAGGCGGGTTTTCAATCTTAAACTGATGCAGTATCTGAGCAGCAAAAAGAAATACTTCGACTTTGGCCAGCAGCTCACCCAGACAGACGCGCCTTCCAGCGGAGAACGGAAGGTAGCTCATCGTTGCTGGACTCACCACGTTGCCGTTCCTGTCGAGGAACCTCTCTGGATCAAACTCAGAGGGTTTCTCCCAGTGCTTCGGGTCATGATGTATGGCCCATAAATTGACTATCAGAGTTGTGTCCTTAGGGATATTGTACCCATTCAACGTGGTGTCCACAAGTGCCTTGTGGGGTACCCCCAAGGGGGCGACCGGTCTCAGACGAAGGACCTCTGCAAGGGTTGCTTCTAAATAGGGCAGACTCTTGCGGTCTTTTAGACTTGGTAGGCGCGTGCGTCCAATTACCTCGTCAAGCTCTTGATGCACCTTGGCCTGGACTTCTGGATGATTGTTAAAGAGAAGGATCATCCATAGTAGTGTTGAAGTAAGGGTCTCCGAGCCTGCAGCAAACATGTCAGCCATACTCATGAGCACGTGGTCTTCTGATATCAGGGACTTCAGCTGATGATCGTCGTTCTCGGCGTCCTTCATCACTTTAATCAGCGCGTCAGTGAATCCTCTGATTTTGCCGGGCTCGTACGTCTCAAGCTGCTCCTTGTATTTCCGAACCAGGATTTTGTCTCTCTCTTTCACTGCTCTTTTTAAACGCCGGATGTTTTCCGAGTCGAACGGCACGTGCTTCAGAGACGGAAATATGTCGACCAGATTCCCCAGTCCCAGCGTTTCTGCAAACGTGTCGTTCAATTCCACGACTGTGCGAAACTCGGGATCCGTGGCGCTGTACCGAGAACCAAGAGTTAATGCACAGATGACATTGAGCACTCCCAAACTTATGCTGCAGTGCGGGTCGTGTGGCTCTTCTCCACTTTGGTCAAACTGCTGAAAGACTTCTTGAATCTCTCTCAAAATCACTTTCTCAAGTTTGTCCATTCCTGCGCTGTAGAGCTTTAGAGCACCGTGTGCAATCTTTCTCTGCATTCTCCACGCCGGCGAGTAATTGCCAAACGAGATGGCATGGCCATTGTGCGAGAATATATCTCCTGAATGCACACTTGGCCTACCGGCGAAATCGTTGACATTTCTCAAGAGAGCAGCCCTGGCAGTGTTGATGTCGCTCACAACAACGGCTCGCTGGCTTCCTAAGAAGATCTGAAAGATGCTGCCGTATTTCTGGCTAAGCTTCGTCAGGTTCACGAGCGGTACCGTTCCCAGGTTGTACAGGTTTCCAACAATGGGCAGAGCGATTGGTCCGGGTGGATAATGCATTATTCTGTTTACAAAACTCTCTATTAAGCAATAGAGAAACACAACAAAGCTCACGATGATCAAACCTTCGATAAGCATCGTGCTGACTGTTGGACGAAACGACGAGTAGACTCGTTAAGGCTTCTAAGCAAGGATAGCTTTCCCTTAAGCTTTTAATTAAACCCTCTGCTTGAGTGAAGGAGGGGCTTTTAAAGATGAAATTTCCACCTTTAATTATCGCGGAAATCCGGCAGCTTTCTATCAGTGCTTATGCAAATCTCGCTGTTAATTCATTCTATCCGCTTTCTCTATGGCCGGTATTGTCTCTTCAACTTAAACCCCCGCCGCATTCTTTGATTCTATATTCATCCAAGCATTCAGTGACTCCATGACCAGAAAGTATCCGGTTTGCACTTACAAAGTTGTCATTTTTGTGGTAAGTATGTCTTGATAGCGAGCGCCAGGCTTCTACAAGTCTGAGAGCAGCTCAAAACTATTGTCTACTTAACACACGCGTGCTTGGCTCGTTATCCCTTCCGTTAAATGAGGTGATTTACTTCTTAGAGTTTCTAAGATCAGTAGATCAAATCCTAAAGTTCGTCATTTAGCTACGCAGAGCAGTTTTCATGTGCTGCTGTTGCCTTTTGTAGCGTTTTACAGAACGTAATTTGATTTCTTTTTTTTTTTTTTCGAAGTAAGAACTTGGCCACTTTTAAAGTCAATGGTAATGACCCAAAGAGGTTTACAAGAAGTCGAGTGACATGCAATTAAAGCATGTAAAGTATCCAAACAATGCGGTTACACTTTGCGCTCTCGGTTTTGACACACACTTCAATACAGTACTCAGTAGCATCCATTTTAATAGTCGCACTTAAGGATTTCATTTACAGAGTCAAACAAAAGTTAGAACCACTTTGTACAGCTTCATCACTACCATAGGAAAATAATGCTAAGTATATAGCTCTCATTTAAATGGAACATCTTGCCTTTCAAACCATTGTACGGAAGTTCGTCATAGACTAAACTAAACTTTACGAATGCACCCGTTGTAAAGATTTTTTGACCCAGTTTATCATCAAGTGAAGTGTGTTTACTCAAATGAAAGTCACTGAGCAGTACTTTCCTGTGGCACTGATTATTATGCTATGCAAGGTGGTTTTAATTTTTAAGTCTGTGAGTGAAATACTTCGGCGAGATCTTTCAAACAGAAAATCTCCTGAGAAGTACAATTCTGTGGTGTTTTATATTGAGCTGTACAAAGTAATTTTTACTTGATTCTAACGTGGATGGAATACTAAGGCAGTGTTCTATTTAAATGAAATTTACTACAAGCATTCCTTTCCTAAAGTGTTACCATACAAATGCAAGTTACTTAGCCAGAGTGAGTGCTTTCCTGTGGTACCGTTTATTTTTTCTCTACAACGCGGTTATAACGTTTGAGTCTAACACTGGGTAAAATCTTAAAAAGTGATTCCCAAAAATAAGTATTTTATACACATTTCACCATTCTAGTGGTTCAGAATGCATCAAGTCGGTGAAAAACATTAACTTGGGCGACAAAAAAAATTGTGACTGTTACTTCTCAGTCAATCTCAATTACATTCCATAGATTCGGTCTCCCTTTTTAATGTTGAGCAATTAATTGATTATCTAATATCCGCTTTCGTTTGTATTTTAGTTGGCAAGTGAAAGGTCTTCTTTAACAACCCACGTCAATATCGCTATTTGCAGGGGACACATTATTAACAATCGCTTTTCGCGTCCAATACAACAATACATATCAGTTCTCCTTGACCATCCAGATCGAATGTTAAGGAGTTTAATTTTGTTCGGTCCTTATATAATATTGGTCTTTTTTGCACTTTCTTTTCCTTTGAGTTTGTTGTCAAAATCCTTGAGCGTAATATTCAAATATTCTAGGATTGGAATATAATTGGACTTTGAGGCCATAAAGAGACCGGAAGCTGTACGCACACTCTGCGAGCCTTCTTAATTTGTGTGTTTCGTATGCAAAGTGATTTATCTAAAAGACAAAACTAACCCCCTCTCGACCAACCTGGCCGTGCACAAGTTAGATGAAATAAAAATATATCCATGGCTGGAGACGTCTTAGAAAAGTCTGACAAGCGCACATCTGCTGTAAAGCTATCTTAATTGATGTTACACCATTCACTTCAGACTGTATTAATTTTCTAGGTCAATATGCCAATTGTCTCGCGTTTTAATTTACCAGCTCAAATTGATAACCTTTTACTAAAGCCAGATCTCGCTGATTCTTATTTGACATTGCTATCAGTTTGTCTCGGTTAATCTCTCAGCAAAATGAGGCGAGGTTGAACGATCACTAAGTACTTGATCTCGATTTAATTGGGTTAAGAGCTTTGCAACAGACGTAGAATTTGAAGTGTATTTTGTCATATCGCGTTAAATTTCTCTCATCATTAACACACTCTGAACAATTAAGACTAAAAAGTGCAGTGGTCCTGCTTAAGAAATGTGTTATTAATCCCCGTATTTTAAAACTTCGACGATGGTAAATGACCCAATAAAAAAAGTTTGTCGGTGGTAGTTTTAAAAACCTTCTACCACCGTACTCTGCGTTTCAGTTTTGCAACATTTCTGTTATCTATTCGCATGAGCAACAATGTTTAAACGGAAACAGCGTTCATAACTGTTACAACAAATTTCATTCGATTTTTTTTTGGTCCATTATTTATCATAATGCAATTTGCTTTGATTCACCCGATAAAAGTCGTCCGCTCTGTTTATCGATTGTTATCGCTTTCTTAAAAATCAAATTCCGGGTCCTGGCATCAAATTATGATCGTTCGATTTCCTGTTCAAGTTCCAGCCATGGTTCAAATGTTAATTTTCTTTTCATAATTCACTAATTATCTTTTGAGTTGTCTTGTATTACTAAAAGGTCCAAGTTCAAGTTTTGCCCAAACAAAGTTTTCTTCTAAGTCTTTTCTAATTTTTGTTTTTCCGTTCCATTTGTCTTCATCAGCCTGTCCCTCGTTTTGCTCTCCAACACAACAGCAATCACCTCATGAACTTAGGGGGCAGGCATGGACGACAATGGACACGCCATTCGTTCAATGAAAACATCGGAAAACATTATTGAAAAACCGACTCAAACTTTCTCCTGATTATTCTAACTCGTTCCGTTATTTAAAAGTTGCATGGAAAATTTGTTGGTAGCCGAAGAAACGGGACCACGTCCCAGCTCAAATCGATACAGTATAATTTATCGCCTTGCCATTTGCGTTCCCAGGAATTGTCATATGCAGAGAACGGCGGAGAAAATTTACAGGAAAGTGTGTTGCCTGTGCAGAGTGTTTTGACACGCTCGATTCACGATATGAGTGCTTCAAACTATGGCTTGCTGTTAGGAGTCATGTCCGGTCTTATTTGGAAGACAGAAAGTTTCGGCGTAGGACAGGGTCTTACCAACTGGAAACCTTGCCCTTGCTGAAAATAGCCTGCGTAGTAAGCGTTTCCGCGCGTGTTCTTCGACAAAGGTGGGACGAGAGCAAAAAGGAGGAATGAAAGGGGAGGGTGATCATGATAAGAAGAGGTTTTTCCTTTTCCCCTTCCCCCTTCCCCTCCCTCACTCCAACTTTCGCGCAATAACTCGCGCGCAAACGCTTGCTACGTAAGCTATGTTGATTACGAATTGCATGAAACTCGGAGAAGATATAGGGTAGAAATTTGGAGTCAAGATCTGCTTTCATCAAGGTATAGAGCAGGAGTAGGAGCCTCAGATCTCAGTGGATAGCAGCACCCCCTCCTTGCCCCAACCCCACCCCACACCCCACAGCCACGCATTTCTATACAGCCAGCAAAAAGAAACGTAGCCTGTCTTCCCCACTGGCCCAGTGTACGTTACATACCCAGATTTCATCTCAGCCTTTTTTTTTTGTAGAGTCTGACACGTCGGCACCTTTAAGAAGGCTGCTAAAACGTGTGATTAAAGTATTTTATTTTATCCAGTCAATATTATTTCTCCTATGTGTTTATCAAAATTTATCAAATATTTAGATTCCGTGTAGGTTTTGCTTTGCAATCACCAGATCAAAAAAAATATCGTAAAGTAATAGCATTAATGCTTATGTTTTTTCTTGCGATTACCTTTCGCCTTCCTTAAATCTGAGACGTTTCAAACAGAAAATGCACGCTTCCAGACCGACCGAGCGGTTAAATTCAATATTATTTTTTTACAGCCCGGTGATAAATCATCGTAGATTCCCGCGTGTGCAGATAAAATCTAAATGTGCGATCACCAGAATTTAAACTTTCGAGGGTTTTTTCCTTCGCTCGGATTTTAACAACAAGGAATTTGTAAAGATTAATCCTTGTCAGATGATGCTCTTTAATTTCGGGGCACAGTATGGAGAAAAGATTTGTCTTCATATCACGGCTTATATGTAAATCTCCTTATACGTTCTCTTAGCAAAGTTGTCTTAAGTTTCTTGCACACAAAACCCCGACGTATAAGGATAACTAACACTTATTTGTACTGCTCATGCTTGTATATTTTTTGAGTTACGCAATTTTTCTGTCAGTTATTTCTTCACTTTATAAGTAGATTTTGATTTTACTCTGTTCTGTTATTCGTTCATGTGCAGTGAACCACGGACATTCGTTTTAGTAGCGCTCGTGTTTTGCAAATCTTCTTTTTGTTGTGTATAAAAACAGTTCTCAGTCATTCCAGTGACCTTACACGTGCCCATTTTTCCGTTGAATTCCCTCCAAAATCACTTCCGATCCACAGTTTGTGATAAATAAAGCAATTTTCCGTTGCTTCTTCTGATCCGGAAAAGCAATTATTCGTATTTTAAGTAGCTGCGGTTTAATGGGCTATTTCCGAGTTTCACTGAAATCCCTTGCTTTCCAAAATGTGGCCGAGTGTCCTAGCGAGTTCAGTTTGCATGGAAGTGAAAAAAAATTTTTCTTATTGGTTTGCACGTACCCTCGTCTTGAAAAGGAGGCTCTGGACACAGCAACTTAAAAAGCCCAATTGAAATAAAAATAGTATAAATAAATTATAAGAGCGATTTTCGTTTGACCTTCAAGTGATTACGTGCGAAAGAAAAAACCAAAACAACAGCAAAGAAAGAAAATATAGAAATTTGGTTAGTTTATCCAAAAGACACAAACGTGCGCAGTTGTTTGTTCCGTAAACTCGCAACGTATTCCCAGCTGACGAACAATGGGTGAAAACGAATTTCCATTATTTTGAACAAAAACTGGGTTTCCCATTGGCAAGCGAGCAGTTCCCTTTTTTTTTTGTTTTTTTTTGTTTTTTTTTTTCATAGGGTTCTCTTTGACGAGTACGGGTCTTTCCATCTATTTACTGACAAAACAAGTAACGAACGATTTCGAAGACCCTTTTTCAAGGTAAACCGAAAATCGCTCTAAATAAATAAATAAAGCGTTTCAATATGAAAGCAGACGATTAAAACTAGTAGCCTTGTGACTTTTCACACGTGTAGGACCCGCTCCACACTTTCCCGCCTTTTTTGAGAGTTCGATTTATCTCTTTTGCAGCCGTTTAGTATTATACCGCGCCTACCAGCGGTTGCTTCAAGTTCTCATATTAAAGCAGTCGCCCCATTTAAACGAATTGATTTGCGTTTGGAATGTGGAATCCTAGGCTTTGGAATCAGGAATGCAGCTCAAGGAATCCGGAATCCCACTAACGATAGGAATCCAATCCAATTTTTTGCCCTTACATGGGGCGAAAAGCAGACAATTTTTGTTTTGACTGGGCCTTTTTTTGTAAAGTTTCTGGGTTCCTGGGTCGTTTTAATGTAAGGTATAATAGTCATGTCACTCACTTGTTGTTGTCGTACTTGTTGCTGCCTTTCTTTTTCTTCAACAATAAGTTTAATCTCGCACCCAGATCTCTTGTTTTTTTTTGGCGTTGTCAACAAGAGATCTGGGTACGAGATAAACAAGAAGTTAATTTCAGAGCAACTAAACCTAGTGTGGAAAGCAAAATAAAGCAATACTTACAAGTCAGGTCCCAGTTGTTCAAAGCTGGATAGCGCTATCCACTAAATAAAAGGATATCAATTGCGCTTTCCAGTGGATAGATTCACGCGGTGGGCAGCGTTATCCGCTATCACAGTGATATGGGCATCCTTGCGTTTTGGGCATCCCCATTCCCAAAACCCTAGTGATATGGGCATCCTCTGTAACCCTAACCCTAACCCAAATCGCTAAGGTAATATGAGAAGGGGATGCCCTTATCATTAGGGTTTTCTGAATGGGGATGCCCATATCACTGTAACAACGCCTTTTGAACAACTGGGGCCTCACCGTTTAAATCATCGAAAACTGCTTTTAACTACTGTGTATGAGAAAGTTGATTTTTCAGTCAGTAAAACAGACGGCTCGGAAGAACAAATCCGAGTGCTCGCAATGGGAGTCGAACGTTTGACCTTCTGGTTACTAGTCCAGATTCTCTAAAACTGAGTTAGTATTTTCAGTCTATGTAATCTGCGTAGAAAGCGTGTTCGATTGAGTTATTGCGCAAAAGGTGGAGCGAGAGGAAATAAAAATTGGAAGAAAGGGTAGGGTCAAAGGGGAATCATTTTCTTCTCTCCCCCTCCCCCTTCATCTCCCGTTTTCGCTCTCTATCCAACTTTGTTTCGACGAATTCCGGCGGAAACGCTTGCTACGCAGGCTATTGTATGTAAAATAGAGAACCTTCGCTTACTACTTACCGATTGGAGATAGGCCATTTTGACTTTGCTTTGCGCATGTTTTTCAGGAAGAGGGCGTCCGTTTCTAGAAAGACTGCGGGCTCAAGAGGAGAAGGACGAAGTGATGCAGGCATTGGATGAGTACCGTAAACCAAGAGATGCGCTGCTGATACTGGTGTCAGATTATATCAGGATATGTGCGCCGCGGCTCGAGGAACTCGAGGAAGCTTTGCCACCCCGACACACAATTCCTGAACTGCTTGACAGCATCAGTGTTAACGTAAGAGTCACCAATAAATAGTTTGTCCTCGTAAATTTTTTTGACACCTCTTTGAATTAATCACGTGGCTTACCTTAATTTTTTTTGTCCCAGACCCTCTCCGAGATTGTTTACTCTTTGTTGAAATTGGCTGTGTACGATCCTGTGACTTTATCCTGTTTCGGATTAAAAAGGTAAGAAGTGTTAGATAAAACAGCATCTCAAGGTAGTACTGTCAAGTAGGGTTTATTTAAATGGTCACTCGCAAAACTTAAGTTAGAACCACCTTGTGCTTCATGATAAACATTACCACGGGAAGTATTGCTCGGTATCTTTCATTTGAGTGGTTACACTTAAGAATTTCAAAAGCTAGAAGCTCCTTATACAACATAAAACATTACCACGGGAAGTACTGCTCACTAGCCTTCATTGGAATGGTCATACTTTAGGATTTCATCCACAGACTACAAAGCTAGAACCTCCTTATACCGCATAATAAACAGCAGTTGTTCGAAGACTGATTAGCGCTTAACCCAGGGTTAAGTTTAACATTTTCTCGGATAATTTCTAAATTATTCTTAAGAGTATCCAATCATTAACCCGTTGACCGAAAGAATAAAACTGAAGTTACTTTTTAAGCTTTCAAATGTGAAGTCAAATTTCGCACTAACCCTGGGTTATCTTAATCCAGCTTTGAACAACCCGGCCCAGAAGATTAAGTACAATTCAGTAGCTTTCATTTGAACGGTCACACTTTAGGATTTCATCCACGGACTCAAAAGTAAGAATGCAATATACAGCAGTTCACGAAAGTATTACCAAGTGGCTTTCTTTTGAATGGCCAAACTTTAGGATTTCATCTACACACTCCGAAGTGAAAGTGCAACATTCAGCACCTCACGAAAGTACTGCTCAGTAGCTTTCTTTTAAGTAGTGAATTTAATTATTTTCCTCCTGAAACTGAACTTTGGTGTCTTCAGGTACATGACAGAAGCTCTTCCTCTTCTAAAAGGATCCCCGGAGGCCCTAGAGACCGCCATGTTACTCATCCTTAAAAGAGTGAACAAAATGTTCGAGAAGCTCGTCAACAAACCTGATTTAATGGTGAGAATAGCATATAGTCTTTGAGTTTGGGCAAGCCTTCAGCTTATTTTTACTTGCGGCCGAGAAAACTCGCGAAATAGCCTTGAAGTAAACGGTACTATCAAACAAAGAAATTACCACTAAACAGGATTTCATCAACAGAAATGAATAAGAGATAAAGCCTCCTTGTACCATAAACAGATAGGAACACAGAAGAGTATCGTTCAGTAGGTTTCATTTGAAAGGTCGCACGTAAGGATTTCATCCACAGGCATGAAAATTAGAATGACCTTTTACAGCGTAATTAACTGCACCACAGGAAAATACCTCTGCGTAGCTTCGATTGATTGCTTATTGGCCACAGTGAATCTTACGGAAGTATCTTATGAAAGGAGCTAAACATTAGAACCGCACCACACAAAATGTAACCTTTTAGATGGCGTCAAACGGTGCGAGGAATGAGGAACAGTTTCGACTGGTGAACAATGCTCTTGCCTTTTGTTGCAAGACACTCATTTAGTAAACCTATTTCCAGTCTCTTTGTGTTCTCTCAGTCATAAAGTCTTCGCTGTTTATTCGTTTCGTTTCATTTCTTTGTTAATTTAGAGGTGCATTGATTGGAAAGCTTTGGAGTTTTATCTGAAAGGTAACGTTCAGTGTTATAGCCATAATATTTGTTTTTAGTGTATTTTCAACGTAGCGTACTCTGTGGTAAGGTGTACCGTACTGTATCATGATCGGCATTGTGAGTCGCCTCGAATACGAGTTTTGTATTCTTAAAACTTGCGCTCCAAATACGATTTGCTTTGAATGAGAACATTTGGATTGAAAGTAGAAGTAATTTTAAAACCCAGTTCAAATCATCCAAAACCGCATTGGTGAGGGTAACATAGTCTGTTCTGTGGAGTTATTTCATTATAGGGATATTTTTGAAGTACTCTTTTGTTTCTTACCGGCAGGTCTTTACTCGACTCTGTGTAAAAGAGCGTCTGTAGCACACTCTCCATATATGAAGGTAAAACGCTTCCCTTAATAACTACGAAAAGGCGTCAGTGCAAGATTCTGGGAAACTGCCCACCTACGCCTCCCCTAAGCCAATATTTTGCCCCAAGTAAGAAGTTTGTGTTAACGTCGTTTATAAGGAGGGGTAGGTGGGAAATTTGCAACAAACAGGCCATGGTCCTGGTGCGATTACTTTTCAGTGTGAAAGCAAGTCTTCATTGACTAGTGTTGTTACACTCTTTTTCGTTTGTCGGATTGTTTGGAAACTATGCCTTGTTTTGATAAGAAGCTGAAGGTAGCTCGAAAACGTCTATGAGAATCGCAACGAGTCGACTTAATTTTATTGTGTATCGAGGTAGCGTGCTACGGTGAAGCACTAAAATTCTGCGACAACAGTCGTTTCGGCCTTGTGTCACTCTACAACTTTTTGTGTCAGGAAAAATAGACGGAACGTTTTCTGTATAGCATCGCTCGTAATAATAGAAACTGCATAAAGGTGTTATAAAACCATGCGTCTCGCTGGTTCGCAACCATCACTAAACCCTTAGGGTCACTTTGTCGCATAGGCCTGACCAGTTGAAAGTTTCGCCGGTTGAAAAAATAAAGGTTTTGACGTTGTTCCGCAGTGCAAGTCTACTAAAACATCTTTTTTAGTCACGCCTTTGCAAAGACCTGAAGTTTCAGCTTGTAACCGTACGTGTACACAGAATAAATTAATATTTAGTAAACGTTTTTTAGTAATAACGTTTATTGCTTACCGAGGCGTTTTCCTAGTCGTGCTTGTGTTAATATTCCCTTCCCCGGCCCTTTGTCATAAAGGGAATGGCTGCAGAAAACTTGCTCATTATTTTTAAGTTGCATTATGCGTCTTAAGTAACCTTGGCCTTTTGGTACTTGTTATGTTGCTGCAACTTGTTCATTTATATCACGTGTTCATTCCTAGACCCTTGTTACCATCTGCATCAGCCTTGTGCTTCAGGAGCGCGCATCCGCAGCTGTATCTGTCGCCGCCAATCTACCTTTCGCGCCAATTTTATCCCCGCCCCAGTTCTTCGCGGACACGGTTATTAAGCTTGCCTCGCGCTTGATGCACGTCATGAAAGAGCAATGTTCACTTAAGGAACTGTGCGGAAACTCGATCAACTTCGGCAGCCCTTCAAGGACCGAGAAGATCTTCGTGCGCTTGATTTTGCCGACATGCATCAGGCTTGGATCAGGCCGGACAGGTAAGTTCCAAAAGAAAAATAATCTTACAAGGTACTATTTGATGCTTTCCAGCTCTTTTAGATGTAATCACTAAGGTACCCGGCTAATGAGAAGTTATAAGTGGCCGGCGGCGGGTTGCGAAAAGTTAGAAATAATAGATGTGGGGAAGATTCCACTACAAACAATCTCCAGTTAGTCACAAATGCTACAGAGCCGCAAACTGTTAAGCCTTCCACGCAAACGTTTTTTGGAACTTCATCACGCGTGCTGTAGTCCTAAGTACATCTACGTGGGAGGTTACAAACTGTTATAACTGATTAGAAAATCGACCTGATTTATCATTTACAATTTTTACCTCAGTTATTTCATTTTGCAGCAACATATGTTGCTCTGCTGAAGAATTCCCCTCAAAATTTTCCCTATCCCTATTTCTAGTTGCTCCGTTCAACGTTTTGCTCTTTTTAAGGGGCTACTGATTGCTTCCATGCAACTTCCGGTTTTGCGTGCAATCGGTTTATTAGAGCAACTGACATTCATCCCAACAAAAATTCCCGTCATTATACGTAAATGTGCTTTTCGAATTTAGACAGTACATTGTATAAATGGCTTTAGCAATACGAGGGTCCGCCCCCAAACAGTCCCCCCTTCAGGGCCCCACAAACGTGCGGTCCTATAGGCCAGGGCTTTCTACAAAGACTTGTCGGCCTTGCATTTTTACGGTTTGTCCGACAGGCAAGCAACATTTGCCGAGACAAAGTATACGTTTTGGAAGAAGGAGGTTGGTAGGCCTGCACGACTGCTCCAGGTTACTTAACTTCAGTAACACCTTGCCGAAAGGGCAAGCGACTTTTTTTTTCTTTTCATTTCCTCTGCCTTTCTCAACTATACAGACATGTTGCCTGTTCTGACAAAGCTCTTTTGTTTCAGATGCACCTAAAGCATCACTGGAAGACGTCATCTACGCTCTGAACTGCTTTCTTACAACAGTCACCACTAAGAAACCAGAGACTCCAAGCTCATCCCCTATGCGATTGTCTTTTGCCGATGACTTTCTGGATCTACCGCGATCCCTGACATTCGCAGTGCCCCACGAGGGGAAAACTGCATATGAAGAGATCCCGCAGAGTTTGTATTGTGCGGCATATCTTGGTAAGATTCAAACTCTAATGTCTTTGTAAAGGCATTAAGCAGTGGATCAAAGAAGTGGGAAGTGCAGTCGAAGCTGTTGTAACTAGAGCTGGTCGCTTACGAGAATGAGCGCAAGGTCAAAGAAACTCATTAATAATTCATAAAGAAAAAACGAAAGAAATTAATGTTTACTGAGTGTCTTTATATCTGATATACACACGACTACACTTAACGTCCAATTTTTTTCATCATTAGCGCAGTGTACAGTTTCATTAAAGTCTTGATTGATATGAATAACACTCTAAGTGCCTATTTACGTAGAAGTGACGGACGGGTCACGCCATTTATCCTGTAAACGTGCGTGATCAAATTGATATGAAAGATTATATGGACAGGTGGGTTACCTTACCTACCTAAGGTCCCCCACCTCCATGTAAACAGGCCCTTTGTGGTCGCCAAGTAGTCGCTTACGAAAGCTTAAAAACAAAGGAAAAGTTTAGTTGGATAATCACAAAAGAGGTCGCGTTCGCTTACGAGAGCTTTTCATTACAAAGTTTCAGCCACAGTTCATAAAGGTGGTCGTAACTAGAGCTGGTCCCTTACGAGACTGGTCGCAAGGAGAGCTTCGACTGTATAGCATTCATTCATAAGGCATATGATATTTTCAGGCCCGCTGTAAAGTATATATTGTGCGGCATATCTTCGTAAGATTCAATCTAGAAACACTCTAATGAAGGCATTACTGCGCTTTTCACAAACATGCGAACTCTAAAGTTCAAAAGCCGCCTTCACAATTGCGTTTTACTCTGCCGTCAATCATAATTACGATCACAAGCAACGAACCTTGAAACACAGAAACACACAAAACGGATCGAAATCCACCAATCACAAATCACAAACCATGACCTTTTCAACCCGATAAAGTGAAGGTTTGTTTCCTAAGAGGTCCGTTACGATGATTGACGGCAGCAAAAAACGCAATTGGCTTTTGAACTTTTTTTCAGTTTGCTTTTGAACTTCAGAATTCGCACGTTTATGAAAAGCGCAGTAAAGCAGTGGATCAAAGAAAAGGGAAATATCATCTTCAATCATATGGCATACCAGAGTTTCGGGCTTGCTCTGGTCTGATTTTGGCCATTAATATTTTGAGGGGGTGGGATTTGTCCTTGAATTTGGAAAGTGGTTTTCACAGTAAATGACACTGTTCCTTCAATATCGTTAAACAAACTATTTTTCTTTCAAAGGACTCAAGATTCTGATAGTTTGCTTTGAAGACCGTTTAGCTACTGAATGGTATCGGATTTATCAAGCCTTGGAGACAGTGGTAGACAGCCGGATTGGTGAGAATGTCCTCTTTAGCTTTTGCCTACGAGTAAGCTTTCTGCGGGTTGGGGGTAGGATGTTACACGGGGAACGGAAGAAAGGAAAAATAGGAACATAACCTTGAAAACAAAAACTTGAACCATCGCCCTATCAGTCTTCCCTGTTTTGTTTCCATTTATTTTGCCGTTCGCAGTTCCCCTTGTTAGTGACATCCTTCGCCTCACAGAGACCTTGAGTATTAACCATTTTGATGAGAAAACCGGAAATTCGATCCGGTTGGAGGATAAAATGGTTCGCGCAGTTGCGTTTGGGATGCGTCAGGAAACATGGGCTTTCATTTGAGGCCTTGCCATATTTCTACTTTTCATAATCTCTCAGGCTGACTTGGATATACTTTGTAGCAGGTCCTTCCCCCACGAGGTCAATTTTAACTGCCAAATGTTTGAGAAAGAGCCGATTTTCGACCGGATGATTTGTGTATTCCCTCTCGTTTGTAACATGGTGAACAGTAAGCTAACTGACCGCGGTCAAATGCGAGAAAACGAGAAGGGGACTGGAACCGAAAAGTGTCCCGCACTTACTTCTGGGATCCTCACAGGACACGCGCCGGTTAGCTATTGGTCAATTCTCTCCCTGTCCCTAGTAACCGTCCCAGAAGTCTTCACGAACGTTAACTTGACCTAGTTTCCCTTTCTTGCAAAAAGGTAGATGGTAAGCTAACTGACCGCGGTCAAACGCGACAAATTTGCATAAGCTAAGCAAATCAATTCATTGCTATGTTCAACGACCCGGGGCAGCACAACTCGCCCACAAACATCAAAAAATCGTGGCGGCGCGGTTGGCCGAGATCGTTTGGTACAATAAAATTTTAGTCCTCACTCCTGAATATTTACTTCCGTCTCAGTTGTTCCGGTCCTCGCTCCTACTTATTTACTTCCTTAACGGGCCGAATAGGTGTTCACACTGCACTAAAGTATGGCACAAAACCTATCGGATATATGACGCTCCACTTTCACAATCACCGTTCTTTATATGTGTGAACAGAAGCCCCACCCGGTATGATTTTCGTGGTGGCGATATAGTGTTAACATAGGCCAGTATAGTGTTAACATAGTGTTAACATAGGCCGTCACTTTCACGCCTTTAAAGTTTAATGTACTACCAATACAGTAAACCCCCGCGACTAAATACCTGAATTTTAAGAACCTGTTAGGCTAAAATTTGCCAGTTAAGCCCCCTCTATAATAACAACCTGTTTAGCCTAAAATTTGAAACAGGTTCTTGTTTTCTAAAATCTATGAAAAAATTCTGTACACTTTAGTAAATAAGATAAGTCAACATTCAGAATCCTCTTTGGAGACATTGGTGCCTTATCACTCCAACTGCAATGCAATGGTATGCAGGTGTTATAGTGAGGAATACATGGTGTTGGAAGCTGAACCACTAAATACTCTTATATAGTTTTTGTTTTTGTTTGTTTGTTTGTTTGTTTTGTTTTTCGTTAGAAAATAAGAACCTGTTTAAGAACCTAAACAGGCTAAACTTGTGCTAACTACCATTTATATAAGAACCTGTTTAGACTAACTTGGAAAAATCCAGGTTCTTAGTCCCGGGGTTTTACTGTACGCTGTTGATTTACTAAAGCAATTTCCCTCTTTTGTTCAGGGAATGTTGGTTTTTGGGACTTCATGAACTTTTGTGTGTCATATAGAACACCTTTATACCTTTTGACTATACCGCTCATTCGAACGAAGGTAAGGCTAAGCTTTTTTCTGTCATTCTTAATATTTTAAGCTGATTTTAGGCCATCACTGGTCACACCTTCTTGAGCTGAAAAGGGCCTTTTTACCTTGATGTTTTTAAGATCTTCTAGAGGTCTATCGAGTTCTACTTTCTTGTATATTTACGGACCGGGTAGAAAAACCTGTCTATTGAAGGGTATTGTACTTTATGAGAAAACGATCCGAAGCCAATTAGCTTATTATTGTTGAAACGCTGATGTGGAATCTGGAATCTGGAATCCTTCATCACAAGACAAATAAATCATTAGCACTTGTTTAAGGAAGTACTTCCTGTGATCCGTTGCGTTTATACTTTTTCTCTTGTAGGTAGTTCAACTTCGTCACACCAGTGCTGTTGAGCGTGCTCTTAAGCAGAGGGTGATGGACAAGATATCGCAGCCGCCTCTGATGGTCAACTGTCGGAACGCTCTCATAGCTCACTTTGTGACCGAATTATCGGCCATTAAGCAAAAGCGCCCAGCAGTAGGGTTACAGGACGTTGACGAAGAAGGGAAGCTGGAGGAAGAAGAGGAGCAAAAGGAGGAAAAAACTCTGACGCTGAAGCCGCCGCCTTCTGGGAGGGAACGCTCATGCAGTGCTCCGGAGGAGCCAGCTACGAAGGGTCAAACGGAAGAAGGAAAACCCTCTCCCATCATTGTACGTTCTGCAAGCATGAAAGCGAAAAAGTCGGTCTCTTTTTCACCCGCACCGAGCTTTGACGAGGATCAGGGGTCGATGACTTCCTCGTTGACTGACGTTGGCAAGGAAAAACGGAAAAAGCGGCTTCTGAGGAAACAGGACACAGTTGAAGAGCAGGAAACACAAACTGGCAATTCTCTGTTAGAAGTGGATTCATCGGGTGGTAGTGGGCCTTTTGGGCATCAACGGGGAGCTACCCTTAGACCCGGCAGGAAGTTATCCAAGCGCTTGGAGAAATTCCGGGCCGCCGCTGCGACTGTTATTGCAGAAAGGAAATTGTCCACTGGCTTGTCAAGGAGCTCCTCTGTTGATACCTCCAAACCCGTGGAGAGCAAATCCAAAGGGATTGTTGAGGTCTGTGAAAGAGAACGGTTTGAAATGGAAGCGTTCGTGGCAGATGACTATAAACCTGGAGCTGTTTTCGAACAAAAACAATCACAAGAGTCGTTGAAACCACCGATTGCCAAACCAGAATCTGTGAAGATTTCTCTTTCTCCGTACGGCTCTCCATTGAGACGTTCCCCAGTTGAAGAAGAAGGCATGTATCCCGACGTTTTGGAAGCCATAACGCCTCTCCCTCCCGTCCCTCCGGTTAAATTTAGCTCTCATGTGGACGAGAAGCACGAATCAAATTCGATAAACGCGAGGAATGGATCGGTTGCGCCCGAGACCAACTTAACAGCGGAGTATGATGTAGAGCGTGCGCAACGACTCAGCCGGACACGGTGGTGGCAAAAAGTTTACGCCAGTGTTGACATCTCTACAACTGAGGAAGATACTCAGCGACTACACATCGCTACGTCAGATGAGCTCGAAATTCAGCGCGAAACAAATGTGTGATTTTTTAACTCTAACGGACGAACTAAATGCGGTATGCAAATGCGAATAAAATCTCTTACGTAGATTGGAAACAAAACGACCCTTTTTAAGTTAGTTTGACCTCCATTCTAAAAGAGGTTCATTTATTCAGGAAAGGAGGTCTTTTTAACAATATCATTAATCACAGTGGATTCTTACCTTGTGGAAAGCCTATTTTTTTTCCAGAGGGTTAACCAAGCCTTGGAAACATGTGCCTTTAAGCGTGGTAAGGACCCTTGCGAGCGGCTTGGAGTGGGAATCCTGCCAGCGGCTGCTGGCAGGCATTGTCACATTGAGAGAAACTCGACGAAAAAGAAAACTTCACCTAATGGCAAGACTTACCTGAAAACCGTATAATTCCGCTTATAAGCTTTAAAACCCATCTACCTGTAAATAAAAAAATACATCCGGTTATAAGCCTTCCCGGTTATAAGCCACCCCCCACCCGGCCCCCGTCTTCTCCCCGTCCCCTCCCCTCCATTTATAAGTCCTTTTTAAACCCCTTACAAAGTTGTATAAGCCCGGGGCTTTTATGCGGGACTTACGGTACTTATCAAATCGTGAAAGTGAGGGAGGAGAGGGTGAAAGTAGTCGCGATAGTTCGTAAGGAAAGCAAATCAGATCAACTGGAAAAACCAAAGAGGGGCAATCCCCCAGGTTATCTACCCTTTATCGGTGGGGACCGCTGGCTGTATTGGCGTAAAAGGTAGGCTGTATATAGCCACGTAATGTATATACCTTTAAACCCCATTTATACGCGCTAAACAAATCGGCTCGGCACGCCAAATTTTTGGCACCGTTCCTCGTTTACCCGTGTCGAGACTACCTCCTGCGGCACCCCTAGAAATTTTTGAGCCTTGGTGCCACATTACATTTGGGACCGATACGTTTACACGTCGAAAATTGGGAGTGTCGTGCCTTAATTTCGTCAGCACGATGCCAAAAATTTGGCGTGCCGTGCCTATTTTTTTGGAGCGTGTAAATGGGGTTTTAGTTATAATCCCGGGTGAGACTAGCTGTATTGCTCGTTCTAGGGATGAGATAATCAGCTTGTGAATGGTTCATTTTCTTTTTAACAATAGAGGAAGTGAAGTGAGTGAATGTGTATTGCAGACGAAGAGGTCCCTTTCTCCTAAAGAGTTCAGGGGCTGTTCTAATGTTTGAAATACAAGAAGCTACTTTCCAGTTAAAGCAGTTTAAATTCTTGTTTATACATTTGCTTTTCCGCCAACTTTTAAAAATTATTCTCTGGCTTCATAATCGTAAAATAAAAGTACCAATTTCCTATCCTTCATGGTCCTTTAAACAAGAAATGAGATTAGAAAATGGAGTAGATCACTTTATTCGGAATATCAGTAAAATCTCACAAACATAGTAGCTATCTGTCATATCATAAAGTATTCTATCGATATGTAGTCGTACGTGCGTGCGTTTCAAATAGAATTCAAATAAGCCATTCTCAAATCCTGCCAAGACTTGGTGCGCATGCATTCATGAGAAACTAATTTTCATTCACACGTAATTAAACTAATTTTTATCTGAATAGTTGTGCACGAAGCCCCGCTTTAGAAGGGCTGTGTCACGGCTGCCAAGTTCATTTGCAAACGACAACACCACAGCTTCTTGTCCAACTAATATACTTCCCAAGCATTACACCAAATGTTACAAGCAACAAAAATAAACTTTGGAAAACTGTTAGCCTAACATGATTTCAAAAACCCACAATTTCAATCCGTTTCAATCTTCCTCGAGTTTGCCCGTGCGTGCTTACTTTTGTCGGCTAGTCTTTTCTGTGTTGCTAGTAAGTTCCTTCTTCAAATGTTTTGAGCGATTATTTTTGTTTTACTCAATTTAGTGGCAGGTCCTACACAGTGTTACGATTTTGTTAAAATTCGTTACACAACTTCGTTAGAACAACTCGGAAATGGGCTTTTATTTTTTCGTTTCCTCCTTACGTTCAGGAACATAACGTAACATGAAACAAACTACGAGGAATTGATCGACTAGCGAATAGTATTACGTAGGAAATTCTCACGTCCAACACGTAAATACATTTTATACAGCGTCACGTACCATTTTTTATAAACGAAGAATTCATTCAGAAAACCGAGATTCTGTTTCTTTTGCCTTAATATCTTTGGAAAATACACATAATTCAGTTAGCTTTTAAGACTAAAGGTCGTCTTGTGTCATCGTCATCGTGTGCTCTAACAAAATTATAAATGGAGAAATGAAGGGATGATACTTCTCACTGACATTCTATGCGAACCGGTCGCGTTGGTCTAGACTACTATATAAGGAAAAGGATGTGGAGCGTTTTCACTTGATGTCACGGCGGCCATATTGGTGTTCCAAAACAATGAAACGGCGGCCATGATGGTGTTCCAAACCAATCCTGTGGGAGTTGAACTCTTTTCTTATGTAAATGCTTTCTTTTGTTCCAATACTTTTGCATAGATGTTGGTCACATAAGTGAAAACGCTCCATTGTTTAGTGGCTTTTCTATCTTTTATATTACGTCAGTTTTGTGATTGCACCCATCAGTGACACTATTCAACCTACCCTTCAACTTTCCAGTGGCCCCTCCCCCACGCTGCACCCTCTCTGAAAGATTCCATGAATTTTTATCATCAGTGATTTTACTTACGACAGGGAAGACAAGGAAGATAGCAATCGGCGTGAGTGTTGGCGCGGTGGTGCTAATTGCACCCGTTATCTCTGTTGTCTGCTTCGTTAGACGGAGAAAGGCCTGTGCGTTAAGTGAACAATTGACGACAGCCAATGCAAGGAATACCAGTTCTGTTACCACAACGGCAACTAGAAATGATGCCAGAAATACCAGATATGCTGCCACGCTGTTGACTGGAGCTAATGCAGGAAATGCCGGTCTTGTTACCGCAATGGGAACGAGAAATAATGCAAGAGATACCAGTCTTGCTGCCACAAGAGCAATCACTACTGCATCCTATGGGACACAAACTTCACCTCCATCCCCTCAGTTAACAGAGCAACATTCAGTAAACCTCAGTCCATCGATGAACTCTGTTTCACTTCAAACAATACCATCAGGACCACCCCCAGCGCACCCAGGTTCACCCGACTCACCACCACCCTACCCAGGAATTGTTGAAGTTTCGCAATATCCCCCTCCGGGACAATCCTATCAATGGGATCAAAGGCCCCAGGCGAATGCTCCGCCCCAAAGTCCTTGAAGTAGTATCGGGACTAGCCTGTGTACAGACCTCCCGCCTCCCCACCCTTAAGGAGGGAAGGTCTGTACACAGGCTATATCGAAACTTAATAATTTTGCAGCAAGACGGTCAGTTTTAATTACCCACTACAAGGATTCAAAGAAAACTTTTATTGATTCCTTTTAGTACGAAAGTCTTGAACATTTTACACCTGCTTTGAGTCGCATTTATTTGCTTTGACTTCGTCTGCATTCTGGGTTGTGAACCATGAACAGCCGAAAACTCAGTTGAAACAGTTGACTCTATCTGGCTGCGAATGCTGCAAGAAGTGTGCCAGGTTAAAGGAAAAGTCACTCCATGGCGTTAAGCTTCGAAGGACTTTATGCTAGTTTTAATACAATATCCAGAGCAAAAAAAAAATTCAAATAAATTGTTTTTTGGTTATATTTTTTCCGATAGCCATTCAGAGTGGAGATTAATCAGTTTGGTGCTTACGCCGCTATCTCACATTGTCCACCAATGTATTATTAATAGCAGAATTTAAATTGCAACTTAACTGACGTATCAAGTAATTAATTTTTAAAGAGCATGACGGGATAGAACCAATTTGAAATGTGCGTATGTTTTTTAAAATGTTAATAAAATAGCGGGAGTTCAAAAATCAAAGAATTAATATTTTTGATTCTATGGCGTCATGCTTTGTAAAAATTATTTTTATGTTACATCATGAGCTGTTGAAATTTAAATTTTTGCTGTAAATCTTGTGACAACATTTTCCCTTCCAAAACCGTCCAAATCGAAAAATTAAAATACAAAATTCTACAATCCTACAAATTTTAAACTCAGCAAACGGAAAATACTGCAAAAGTTCCGGATCAATTCAGGTTTCTGGGAAACTGCCCACCTACCCCTCCCCTAAGCAAACATTAACACTTACTTCTCACTAAGGGCAAAATGTCGGCTTAGGGGAGGGGTAGGTGTGCAGTTCCACAGAAACCTTAACTGATCTAAAGTTCCTCTGCAACCTTGCTCCTAGGGAAAACCCTTGGGAGAGGTTGATAAGCGCCTTGAAAAAAAGAATCCCTAAAGTTTTTTAAATGTGGGGGGGGGGGAGGGGTGGGGTGTACAAGGTGCATTATGGACTACATCAGGAGACCATGACTAATAGGCCCCTGCCAATGTGAAAATGGTGAATAGAGTGAGGTTTCAGTCGTTTTACTAAACCAGCGACTGGACTGGTCCCTCGGGAAACAGTCAATTTTGTTTTCCTCGAATCTCAATGTCTTTTCGGGAAACAAAATTAACTGTTTCCCTCGGGAAACATAACATGCAAAGCTAATAGAAGCGACCGTTAAATAGTCAAATGTTAAAAATTTCTTGCATGAAATAAAATGAAACTGAGGAAAAGTGGAAAGCCTGTCACTTTTTTAAATTCATATTTACCCCTTATTCCATTTTCCTTTTATAATTTTTTAGGGTTCCTTATTTCTTCCAACGATCAGAATAAGCTGGCTGATGTAGAAAACTAATAATAATACACTAATAGAAAAGATCCGAGTTATTCGGAGAAATAGATGGCTGCAGAGCTAAAGTGAAAAACAAATTAAGCAAAAGAAGCATTAACTTAAAATTGCATATTTCAAACACCGTCAAGAAGCTTAAGAGCAAATGTCTGTAAAAATCGAGCAAAATCGAAATTTCGCGGCCACTGTCAAAAAATCATTTTCGCTCATATCTTGTCCATAGATAGGTATAAGTAAGAAATTAAACGTGGTGTAGTTTGTTTTTCAAAAGGCCGCTTGGATTTGGAGAAAATCGACAAAATCAATTTTCGTGGTCGGCGACTTGAAAACAACCAAAATTTGAGGCAAAATGAGGCGGTCTCAAAACTTCGCTCGCACGCAAAAAGGAAGAAAGCGTGGTAAAATATTCCCCGATAAATCAATTTATAAAGGATTTTAGCCCTAGTATGGCGGTTAATTCTTATCTTCACGATAATGTGGAAGGTAAACAATTTTATTTTAGTTTTGGTTCTTTTTCAACTCAACGAAGTTTAAATTTAGGCTTCAAGTCGCGATTTAATTTTTAGGCATGTGCTACACCTTGGTTTTTCCTGAAACTCAAGGCATAAGTCATTTAAACATTGTGCTAAAACATATGTAAGAATTGGCCTGGGTAATTAAATTTGTACTTCACACGAACCTTCCGAAGTTGAATAAATTTTGCTTGAAATATGAGACTTTTCAAGAACGTCGGTTGGTTGTTGCTCGACAAGCCACGATGGCTGGACTCTCCAAGAGAAACGTAACACACAATCGCACTTGTATTAAAGACATTAAATGTACTGAGACGATAATTTTTGTTACCTCACTGTGTTTTCCCGTTCTGGTTAACTGGCATTGCGCCTAGTCCCAAGCTAATCAACAGAAGATCCAAAACCTCGAGGAAACGTGGTGCGTGAAAATAACCTCAAACAGTACATTTCTTGGTATTGCTGGCCTTTCTTTTCCGCAGTCAAACTTTTACATCCATTGCCATTTAAAAATTCTAGGTCTCACAAAAACTGCGATTTTGATACTGAAACTTTCGGGCTGCCGATACACCTTTGGTCATAAATGTCTGGTCAAAAGTGTTGCGTGACAGTATTCACAGGCTTTCCAATCTAACCATTTGAGCGATGCCTTTTTTTAATGTTCTTGCCGGAAGTAGCATATTATGCTACTAACAATCCAAATCATGTTTTTTTTTTAAATTTTTTCTTAAGTTTTCTTAAAGTATGCTTCTATACAATACTCAATAAGTCCAAAAATTAAATATAGTTTTTCACGTCAACTTCCCCCCTCTTGCCTTGTATTTGCCTTTGATTGACTTCAGGCTTCAATCTCTAGCTATTACACCGCGTTATCAGGCGGCTGTCTTTTCTCTCCACGATGTAAGTTCCATTGTTTTGGATAACAGTTTTCGTAAACATTCTGCAATTATCTTTCAGTATTTTTTTCCTGATCTGAACATGGTTGTCCGATCGTCAAACTCTTGTTTCTGTTTATATACAGAGGAACCCCGCCTTTTGACCACCCCGTTTATACGACCACCTCTTGTCTCACCTCCCATAGTCCTTCGACCCAGACATGAAAATCTCCGAGTCATTTTATTATTTTGAAGACCTCTTCAATGCCACCACCTCGCTATTACGACCAGGATTTTATGGCCCAACGCTGGGGTTCCACTGTATATTTTAATTTCAGTTTTCCACTTTATAGAACAAAAAACAAAAAGATGTGCGTCAGCTGGACTATGGCGATTAATGTGAAGAACTAAAATTTAGGCCCCGCTTATATGAAAAAAATTTGTCTCGAGCAGAAGGGTCACCAGCTTACCCGAGCTTCCCTGGAAGAGGCAACTTTTCACGCATTTCTTTACAAAACATGGCGAACCGTTTAAATGACAAAAAGTTGGCTCGGCTGGAAGGCTGACCTACCTTGTCCAGTCACCCTTTTGCAATGGTAGGGTCAGCCTCCTAGCCAGGCCAACTTTTCTCCATATTAAGCACTTTACGCGCTTTTCGGAAAATCCACGTGCCCAGTGGAACGGTACATTCCAGTTGCACCGACCAAACAAAAGCCACCGCGAGTTTGGTTATAGTGCTTGTAAGCAGGATACAGATCAGTGGTCCTGGGGAAAATAATTTTGTCAAATGGAAGGAGACATTTCGGTCCGACCGTCTAGATCAAATCCGATCCGTATCGGTAAAGGGCTTGCATAGCCAAAGCGAGACAATTAGAGCATGCCCGAAGGCTGGTTGGGGTCAATGTCTTTTTTTTTTCTCTCGGCTGGGAGGGTGACTCTCCTACACGAGACAGGTTTTCTCCATATAAAGGGGATCAAAATTTTCGGATACGAAATTGTGATAGAGAAGGAATCAGAGAAAATTTCAAAATTCTCGAAAAAAATAATTTTGAAGCCCTTGTAATTTCGATCGAAAAGAATACTCAAGTTGCCCTTTGGATGACCGAACAATTTTTATAATTATATGGCGCCGCATGAAACTTAGTAATTTGGATAGCATGAAAGTGTTTTCAATACAGTTAGGAGGAAACTGACGTTGGGTGCCCCTGTCAACTATCGCCTATCGCTTCCACTACTTTCTTTAGCCACAAAGTTTTCTTTTCAATTTTACTCTAGGTCATTTTGCCATGTTCTGAGTGTGCGCTTTAGTACCGGTCTTGAGACTGAAACTTGGTGGCTCGTCAGAAATCCATGATCAGAACTCTTGAAAAGAAAGTCTCCGACCATAACTTTCTCTCTGTCATCAGTGAGACGGATATTGAGGCTGCATCCGCTTCTGGGCCTGTTTCTCGAAAGTCCTGATAATTAACGGGCCCCTAAAGCTGTTCTTGATTACATGCAAGATAGAAATTTCAATAGTTTTGCATCTAACATGATAAAACTATCAGTTAATGATTTCGGGCCCGAAAAGTAATAGGGACTTTGGACAAACGGACCCCTGGGAAACAGTGCCTAAACAGTGTCCTTTTTAACGTGAATTTGAAGACGCCAGGGCAAAACCCATTGGTAAACACGTTTGATTCCAGCTTTCTAGCTTGCTGTATCTGCGGTATATCATCTTAGTGTCAGGTTTTAAAGCTTGTTTGAGTAGCCGAACATGCTGTAAGGAGGAAATTATCCGATATACTTTGAGGTATCCTTCGGTAAAGGAATCAGAGAGGAACAGGTCAGCTTTCTAGACCCCAGGTTTCCTTCATTGTATATATTCAATACTACAAACTGGAACTCACGCCTTAAGTCTTCACACTCAAGGAGAGGTTTGTAGTCTTGAAAATAGCGCTACGTCATCTGCCACTCCAAAAGGCCGCCCTGCCTGGATAGCATTTCCCCAATTACTTTGCAATATTTCCTTAGTTGAGTGTGCTAATGCAAGTTTTTTAATGCTGGTTAGCCTGTGCAAGCATTTGAAAAGGGGGGAGACAGGGCTTAGAGCAAATTGCTTACCGAACATCCTTGAGTAAGAGTTACAGTGGGTTCTTCTAGCCCCTCAACGACCATTCCATGTGAGTCTTAAGAGGTAGTACCAAGAGAGAGTACCTAAGTAAGATTCAGAGCCACCCTTCCTCAAAATATACATATGAAATAGCATAATTTTTTCTTTATTATGATTCTTCACTCAAAACAAAAAAAGCTTCCGAGATCATTTATCGAGGTTTTCCAAAGTAAAACCTACTCAGTGTTCGTGTGTACTAGCAGGGCGTATGATTTTGATGTTTTCCAAATCCCTTAGTCAATTCTTTTATCACGCAGGTGTCCGATAAACTGACCACCACTTTACACTTTTAAATCAAGCACTGTTGACAGCCAGACTATGCAACCTTTCAGTTGTTGTATAATTGAACAAATAACTTTGGAAACATCAAAGAAATGTATAAACAATTTTTGTTTTCTGCACATTCTTAAGTTCGAAAGATGGTGTTCGTTGTCACGCCACATCACTCCTTGTCTTCTCACACTTAGGCAATACTGTGACTCGCTATATGTAGTAACTGATTCTACTAAATGGTAAGAACATCTTTCAAATCGCCGAAAATGTCTTTAAAACATATTTTTCTGGTGATATATTTTGTTCAACCACCTTAAGAATTTAGATCATAACGCTCATTTAGTTTGAGTGACATTTTAATAACCCTGGCCCATCTCCAATGACCTTTCATTAGAGGTCAAATTACAAAATGCGTTAGCGCCAGCAGAATTTGGAGCTTGAGCGTAGAAAAATTAAAAGAAGTGCCCCGTACTATAAAGGTAAGTTAATTTCTTTTTCGTGTTAGCAAATTTATTATCGTACTACTATCGTACATCAGATTTCTTTTCAGGAAACACCAATGATACGTTTCGGCAACAGCGAGGCGTTGTTGAATTATGCAAATGTATCCTATTTCACTCAAAAAGTTGTTCAAGTTCAGAAGGTTCGTCTGAAGCGCAGATTAAATTACCCAACCCAGTTCTCACATATGTTTTAGCACAGTGTTTTAATAACTTATAGCTTGAGTTTCAGGAAAAACCAAGGTGTAGCACATGCCTAAAAATTAAATCGCGACTTGAAGCCTAAATTTAAACTTCGTTGAGTTGAAAAAGAACCAAAACTAAAATAAAATTGTTTACCTTCCACATTATCGTGAAGATAAGAATTAACCGCCATACTAGG
Organism: Porites lutea; assembly: GCF_958299795.1. NCBI lineage: Eukaryota > Metazoa > Cnidaria > Anthozoa > Scleractinia > Poritidae > Porites > Porites lutea. The sequence goes on from NC_133210.1 coordinate 17,132,431, forward strand.
GCTAAAATCCTTTATAAATTGATTTATCGGGGAATATTTTACCACGCTTTCTTCCTTTTTGCGTGCGAGCGAAGTTTTGAGACCGCCTCATTTTGCCTCAAATTTTGGTTGTTTTCAAGTCGCCGACCACGAAAATTGATTTTGTCGATTTTCTCCAAATCCAAGCGGCCTTTTGAAAAACAAACTACACCACGTTTAGTTACTTACTAATAAGTATGTATGAACAAGCTATGAGCAAAATTTAATTTTTGACCGTGGCCGCCGGTTGTTCGATATTTACAGACATTCGCTCTTAAGTATACAAACTACCAACGTTTGTTCATTCGCACCAAGAAAACATGCTGAATTAAAGCAGGTTTACTAAAGTGAAAATTGTCAGAAAAATGGCTTATTTGCACAGCTTTCAAGTACTGATGTGCCTTTAACTAATGCTTAAAAATTTAGGATGCTTCTGAGGGTCACGTTTTCACTGAGGAACTTCTTCAGTGGTAACTTCCTTTTCAGCTGCGTTTGTTCCTAAATAAATAAAACATTCAAATGGGTAAACTAACCGGGGAAATATATAAGGTTTGCGTAACTCGTACGACGTGATAATGTGCTGTAAATAACAAATTTACAAACAAAACTTTTAGTTTGCAATTAATTTGCGCGGAGTTGCCAAACATTTGGCTTATTTTAATTAACCGGATGCTCCTTTAAAAAGACTCGACGTTTTTTATAGCTTTGTCTAACAAACAAATGCTACAAAGTATGAATTCCACACAAAGCCCTTCTCTCGTCTGCAATTAATTTGCGGGAAGGTGCCAAACATTCGGTTAATTAAAGACTCGACGTTTTTATGGCTTTGTCTAACAAACAAACGATACAATGTATTAAGTTAACACAAAGCCCCTCTCATGTCACGTGAAAGCGGGCAAAGAACACTTTTTAAGCAGAACTTCTTTGTGAAGCAGTCATATTAAAGAACCATGTCACTGAATTTGAACAGTTCGTGATATGGCAAGTCAATACAGTTAGGAGGAAACTGACGTTGGGTGCCCCTGTCAACTATCGCCTATCGCTTCCACTACTTTCTTTAGCCACAAAGTTTTCTTTTCAATTTTACTCTCGGTCATTTTGCCATGTTCTGAGTGTGCGCTTTAGTACCGGTCTTGAGACTGAAACTTGGTGGCTCGTCAGAAATCCATGATCAGAACTCTTGAAAAGAAAGTCTCCGACCATAACTTTCTCTCTGTCATCAGTGAGACGGATATTGAGGCTGCATCCGCTTCTGGGCCTGTTTCTCGAAAGTCCTGATAATTAACGGGCCCCTAAAGCTGTTCTTGATTACATGCAAGATAGAAATTTCAATAGTTTTGCATCTAACATGATAAAACTATCAGTTAATGATTTCGGGCCCGAAAAGTAATAGGGACTTTGGACAAACGGACCCCTGGGAAACAGTGCCTAAACAGTGTCCTTTTTAACGTGAATTTGAAGACGCCAGGGCAAAACCCATTGGTAAACACGTTTGATTCCAGCTTTCTAGCTTGCTGTATCTGCGGTATATCATCTTAGTGTCAGGTTTTAAAGCTTGTTTGAGTAGCCGAACATGCTGTAAGGAGGAAATTATCCGATATACTTTGAGGTATCCTTCGGTAAAGGAATCAGAGAGGAACAGGTCAGCTTTCTAGACCCCAGGTTTCCTTCATTGTATATATTCAATACTACAAACTGGAACTCACGCCTTAAGTCTTCACACTCAAGGAGAGGTTTGTAGTCTTGAAAATAGCGCTACGTCATCTGCCACTCCAAAAGGCCGCCCTGCCTGGATAGCATTTCCCCAATTACTTTGCAATATTTCCTTAGTTGAGTGTGCTAATGCAAGTTTTTTAATGCTGGTTAGCCTGTGCAAGCATTTGAAAAGGGGGGAGACAGGGCTTAGAGCAAATTGCTTACCGAACATCCTTGAGTAAGAGTTACAGTGGGTTCTTCTAGCCCCTCAACGACCATTCCATGTGAGTCTTAAGAGGTAGTACCAAGAGAGAGTACCTAAGTAAGATTCAGAGCCACCCTTCCTCAAAATATACATATGAAATAGCATAATTTTTTCTTTATTATGATTCTTCACTCAAAACAAAAAAAGCTTCCGAGATCATTTATCGAGGTTTTCCAAAGTAAAACCTACTCAGTGTTCGTGTGTACTAGCAGGGCGTATGATTTTGATGTTTTCCAAATCCCTTAGTCAATTCTTTTATCACGCAGGTGTCCGATAAACTGACCACCACTTTACACTTTTAAATCAAGCACTGTTGACAGCCAGACTATGCAACCTTTCAGTTGTTGTATAATTGAACAAATAACTTTGGAAACATCAAAGAAATGTATAAACAATTTTTGTTTTCTGCACATTCTTAAGTTCGAAAGATGGTGTTCGTTGTCACGCCACATCACTCCTTGTCTTCTCACACTTAGGCAATACTGTGACTCGCTATATGTAGTAACTGATTCTACTAAATGGTAAGAACATCTTTCAAATCGCCGAAAATGTCTTTAAAACATATTTTTCTGGTGATATATTTTGTTCAACCACCTTAAGAATTTAGATCATAACGCTCATTTAGTTTGAGTGACATTTTAATAACCCTGGCCCATCTCCAATGACCTTTCATTAGAGGTCAAATTACAAAATGCGTTAGCGCCAGCAGAATTTGGAGCTTGAGCGTAGAAAAATTAAAAGAAGTGCCCCGTACTATAAAGGTAAGTTAATTTCTTTTTCGTGTTAGCAAATTTATTATCGTACTACTATCGTACATCAGATTTCTTTTCAGGAAACACCAATGATCCGTTTCGGCAACAGCGAGGCGTTGTTGAATTATGCAAATGTATCCTATTTCACTCAAAAAGTTGTTCAAGTTCAGAAGGTTCGTCTGAAGCGCAGATTAAATTACCCAACCCAGTTCTCACATATGTTTTAGCACAGTGTTTTAATAACTTATAGCTTGAGTTTCAGGAAAAACCAAGGTGTAGCACATGCCTAAAAATTAAATCGCGACTTGAAGCCTAAATTTAAACTTCGTTGAGTTGAAAAAGAACCAAAACTAAAATAAAATTGTTTACCTTCCACATTATCGTGAAGATAAGAATTAACCGCCATACTAGGGCTAAAATCCTTTATAAATTGATTTATCGGGGAATATTTTACCACGCTTTCTTCCTTTTTGCGTGCGAGCGAAGTTTTGAGACCGCCTCATTTTGCCTCAAATTTTGGTTGTTTTCAAGTCGCCGACCACGAAAATTGATTTTGTCGATTTTCTCCAAATCCAAGCGGCCTTTTGAAAAACAAACTACACCACGTTTAGTTACTTACTAATAAGTATGTATGAACAAGATATGAGCAAAATTTAATTTTTGACCGTGGCCGCCGGTTGTTCGATATTTACAGACATTCGCTCTTAAGTATACAAACTACCAACGTTTGTTCATTCGCACCAAGAAAACATGCTGAATTAAAGCAGGTTTACTAAAGTGAAAATTGTCAGAAAAATGGCTTATTTGCACAGCTTTCAAGTACTGATGTGCTTTTAACTAATGCTTAAAAATTTAGGATGCTTCTGAGGGTCACGTTTTCACTGAGGAACTTCTTCAGTGGTAACTTCCTTTTCAGCTGCGTTTGTTCCTAAATAAATAAAACATTCAAATGGGTAAACTAACCGGGGAAATATATAAGGTTTGCGTAACTCGTACGACGTGATAATGTGCTGTAAATAACAAATTTACAAACAAAACTTTTAGTTTGCAATTAATTTGCGCGGAGTTGCCAAACATTTGGCTTATTTTAATTAACCGGATGCTCCTTTAAAAAGACTCGACGTTTTTTATAGCTTTGTCTAACAAACAAATGCTACAAAGTATGAATTCCACACAAAGCCCTTCTCTCGTCTGCAATTAATTTGCGGGAAGGTGCCAAACATTCGGTTAATTAAAGACTCGACGTTTTTATGGCTTTGTCTGACAAACAAACGATACAATGTATTAAGTTAACACAAAGCCCCTCTCATGTCACGTGAAAGCGGGCAAAGAACACTTTTTAAGCAGAACTTCTTTGTGAAGCAGTCATATTAAAGAACCATGTCACTGAATTTGAACAGTTCGTGATATGGCAAGTTTCAGGTGTTTTTTTGGGACTTTTGGCGGGAAATCGCAGCGGTCGGACGTGTATTCATCGTGTCTGCCTAACATTGCCAAAGATGACCCCTCTCTGGCACCTACTCCTATGAAAATACACTATCTGGCTCCCTGACGATGTAATCTACCTTCTTCAATGTAAATGCCTCCCAGAAAGAATAAAAGAGGTGATCGTGGCTCAACCGAAGACGAACCAAGAAATCCGAAGAAATCCAACATGGCGGCCGAGGAAAACATTGATGTTGAAGAACCGATTGAAGCGGGCAAGGAACAAGAAGAGCCTAGCCTTCTTGAAATCAAGGCTCTACTGGTCGACATACAAATCCAAATAGCTGCAGTTCTTAGCGAAAATCGAACGCTGAAGAAGGAAATCGAAGAATTAAAAGAATCTGCCAACTTCTACGAGAAGGAGCTTAAAGATTTGAAAGAGTCCTTGCAAAAGACCAAGGACGAATACAAAGAATTAAAACACATGCTAGCCTCAACAAGGAACGAGCTTAAAACAACAAAGGAGAATCTAGGAAAGCAAAAAGAAGAATCCGATCGACTGTGGGAACACCATGATGATTTGGAACAATACACTCGAAAGAACTCGCTGGAAATCCATGGAATTCCAGAAGATGCGTATCCCAGTACGGAGGCCGCGGTCATCAAGGTTGCTGAAGCCCTAAATATCACCATAGAGCCTGAAGAAATAGAGATTTCACACAAGCTGAATCGGGGCAAATCCATTATAGTGAAATTTTGCAATCATAAAGTGAAATCGAAACTTTACAAAGAACGCACCAAACTAAAGGATGTCAAAATCAAAGATCTATTTCCCAGCTACCCTTCAAATGCACAGGAACGACAACGTATTTTTATAAACGAGAACCTCACGGCTTATAGGCGTAGAATCATGAAAGAAGCGAACAAGAGAAGACAAGAGGGTACTCTACTCAGTGTTTGGTCTTTGGATGGTAAGATTTTTGTTAAGACATCTCCCTATGGCTCCCCTGTTAGAATTTTTTCCGAAGAGGACTTAGATCAATTATAAACTGAACAGGCAAAATAATCTACGTTAAGTCTGGAGAGGGACGTCTTATCAACCATTCAAATTTCTCGCTGCCAAAGTAATTTAATTTTACTAACTACAAATTTGTCTATGCTCTGTTCTTTGTTTTTGCGCTACTCTTTTTTATTTATTCAAAGTGTTATTTTGTTTAATTTACCTTTTGTGATCATTTGCTTCAGTCTAATATTATATGCACGTTTTAGTCTTCATTATTTGTTTAAAATATCGAGTACCTTTTGCATCAATCATTTTACACCTAATAGAAAGAATGCAAATCCTTTATTGAGGCGCACATGTTTTTTTCCCGTCGAGACAACGTTTATTACAAAAGACTTGAACAAATCGTGACTTTGAAAATAACTTCATTGAATGTCAGGGGACTTAGGGATGACGCTAAAAGAAGAGAAGTATTTAATTGGCTTCGCGCCAAAAGGCCATCAATATGCATGCTCCAAGAAGTACACTGTATAGAAAAAACAAATCACTTGTGGAAAGCAGAATGGGGCTATCAAGCTTACTTCACCTCTTTTGAAAGCAACAAAGCAGGGGTATGTATTCTTTTTAACAATAATTTTAACCTTCAGCTCCAAAGACTTTACACCGACCCTGCAGGGAGATTTATTATCTGTGACTTAAAAGCTAACGAAAAGCTTTTGACCCTCGCTAACATCTATGCTCCCAACGAGGATAAACCTTCATTCTTTCAAAACTTTTACGATCATCTTTTAAATTTTAATTGTGAAGACATAATAATTGGCGGTGACTTCAACCTTGTTCTTAACATCGAAAATGACAAAAAAGGTGGCATTGCCAAAACTCACCAAAATAGCTTGAAGACCGTTCAAGAAATTTCAGAGAACCTAGATCTTCTCGATGTCTGGAGAATTCACAATCCAGATGACAAAAGGTACACTTGGAGACAACGACAACCTAAGGTTTACTGTAGACTTGATTTCTTTTTAATAAGCCAAAGCGTTATTGGGGACGTCACTAACACCGATATAGTGCCAGGATATAAAACAGACCATTCCATGATTACTTTAGATCTGTCTCTTCATGCAAATAGCAGAGGACCCGGCCTTTGGAAATTAAATACCTCTCTTTTAACCGAAACTGCTTATGTTAATCTTATTAAGACAACGATTAAGGAAGTTCAAGACGAATATGAAAATGATGACATGGTAAACTCTGCTCTATTGTGGGACATGATTAAGCTTAAAATACGGGAAAAATCGCTCAAATACGCAATGAATAAAACTAAGAAAACAAAGGGCCGTGAGGCAGAACTAGAGCATGCAATTTCCAAACTAGAATCGAAAATGGAGAACGGAGACTCTAGCGTAACAGAAAATTCTGAACTTGCAGAACAACTGAATGATCTAAAGAGTGAGTTAGAAAGAATTATTGAGACTCGTACGAAAGGTTCCATATTGAGAGCTAAAATTAAATGGCATAATGAAGGAGAAAAAAATACGAAATATTTCCTCAACCTAGAAAAGAGACACTATAAGCAAGGCATTATAAGCCAACTTAAAGTGGACGAAAATAACTTTATTACTTCGGATCAGGAAATATTAGCAGAAGGGGAATCTTTTTTTATGAATCTATATACATCCAACAGAAATATACACAATTTAATTGACACATATGATTTTTTTAAACACGAAAACGACACCGTCCTGAATGACGAACAACGGAACAACTGTGAAGGCCTGCTAACTGAAAGGGAATGCCTTGCAGCCCTGAAAACCATGGAACAGGGAAAAACCCCTGGATCTGATGGGCTACCTTCAGAATTTTATAGAGTATTTTGGACAAACATATCAAACTTATTGATTAATGCTCTTAATTATGCGCACGAAACGAGTCAGCTTTCCATCACACAAAGAAGAGGAGTAATCAAACTCATTCCCAAGAAAGACGCTGAGCCGTATTTCATTAAAAACTGGAGACCGCTTACTCTTCTCAACTGCGACTACAAAATTGCAGCAAAGGCTGTGGCTAACAGGCTGAAAAAGGTTCTTCCCGATCTCATCAGCTGTGATCAAACTGGCTTTATGAAAGGCAGGTTTATTGGCGAGAACATACGATTAATAGACTATGTTATTCGTTTTACCAAAGAAAAAAATATCCCAGGGCTATTATTATTTCTTGATTTCGAAAAGGCGTTTGACACGATTGAATGGCCTTTTATCATAAATTCTCTTCAATACTTCGGTTTCGGCCCAAGTGTTGTAAACTGGGTCAAATGCCTTTACAGCAACATAGAGAGCTGCTTCTTAAACAACGGCTGGACAAGCAATTTCTTTAAAATTGAAAGAGGGGTCAGGCAGGGGTGCCCGTTGTCTCCATATCTATTTGTTCTTTCAGTCGAAGTCTTAGCCAAGGCTTTTAAAAGAAACAGCAATATCAGAGGAATACACGTTAACCAAGAAGAAATTAAAATAAGTCAATACGCAGACGATACAACCTTAATATTGAATGGTTCACAAACGTCGCTCTCAGCTGCTCTCAACACACTTGACGATTTTGGAGAAGCCTCGGGTCTCAAACTCAACAGTAAAAAAACAGAAGCAATTTGGATCGGCACATATAGTGGAAAAACAGAAATTCTTCTTCCAGAAAGAAATTTCAGATGGCAAACAAACAAAGTAAAATCTTTAGGCGTTTGGTTTACGACAGACCCTGAAAACACTGTACTTCTAAATTATAAGGAAAAACTGGAAAAAATTAACAATATTCTAAGCAACTGGAAATACCGTAGATTAACCTTAAGTGGGAAGATCACTGTTCTGAAAAGCTTGGTAGCTTCTCAAATTGTGTACGTCTTGGCACCCTTGTGCACAAACAAAAAAATAATTAGCGAGATTAACAAGCTCTTTTACTTGTTCCTTTGGAACGGAAAGGGCGATAAAATAAAGCGAGATATTATGATTAACAATTACCCAGCAGGTGGCCTCAAAATGATTGACATACTATCTTTCAATAAAGCGCTAAAAACCACTTGGATAAAAAAGTACCTGGATACAGATAATCAGGGTAAATGGAAACTTTTTCTAGATCTTGAACTGAAAAAGTTTGAGTGTACCCTACCGTTCACAAGCAACCTTAATAAGATAGACATAGCTAATATCTTCAAAACGCAAGACAGTTTCTTAAAGGAAATTCTCCTAATCTGGTCAGAAATCAATTTTGAAGAGAGGATAACATCAGAGAGCCAGCTTTCAGAACAAGGCATATGGTACAACTCACTTGTAAGGATTAACGACAGCCCTATTTTCTTTAAAGAATGGTATCGTAAAGGCATCACAAAAGTTAAGCACTTAAGGAACAGAGAAGGAAAATTCCTCACTCCACCAGAACTTTTAAACAAATACGACATCAAGGTCCAACCCTTGGCATACTGTGGAATAATTTCTGCTCTTAAAAAGCTATGCAACACATTCAACCAAGGTGACCACACAAACGAAGGTAATAGTTACGAAAGCTTTTCGACAAAACTAATGAAAGCCCAAAAAGCAAGCAAGTTGGTGTATGACAAATTAATTACAAAGAAAAGTGCCCCCCCTACTACAAGCCAGCAAAAATGGAATCAAGACTGCAACTTAGGTCAAAACGAAATAACGTGGGGTGCGACCTACCAGCTAGCTCATAAAATCACAAAAAGCATAAAACTCAGGGAATTTCAATTTAAATTGCTGCACAGAAGAATACCAACAAACGCTTTCTTAACTAAGATAAGAGTAAAAGAAAACTCCAACTGCTCCTTCTGTAAAAAAGAACCAGAAAAACTCGTACACCTTTTCTGGTCCTGCCCCAAAACGGCGCTCTTCTGGGAGAGCATCATAACGCGATTAAAACTTTGCCAAATTATTCCCGATAGTTACTCTGCAGACATGACTGTTTCACTAGGCCTGAGATCAGACTCTTCTAAACTTCAACGCCAGATCAACTTTTGTTTTCTTATTGCCAGGCACTATATCTGGCTCTGCAAAACAAAAGAAGCTATACCTCTATTGCAAGGATTTCTCAAACACCTAAAGACAATTTACAACATACAAGCACAAGCAGAAGCAAACAATGTTCTGCCCAAACAATGGTCATTCCTACACGACATCACGTAGAAACTATCGTTTCTACCATGGCGCTATTCCCAACGCCCCCTGATATTCTCTATGTCTTTCATCCGTAGCTTATCCTGCCTCAATAACGCCAACTATCCTTAAATAAGTTTCTTCCGATGCAACTGTGTACTTGAAGCATACGAAATGTAATAATGTTTGAAAACAGTAGTATTGTTAGCAATGTAAGCAATAAGTATTGTCAGTATTGTAAGTATGGTATGAATGTTGTAAATAATGTAAGCAGTGTAAGCAGTGTTCAATATTGTAATTATTGGGTTAAGTAAAGCAAATAAAAAAAAAAAAAAAAAAAAAAAAAAAAAAAAAAAAAAAAAGTTTCAGGTGTTTTACTAAACTGGCGTTTAACCTGCGCCAGGCTTCAGCCTGCATTTAAATATTAAGTCTATGTATGGTAGTCAGTTGCGGTGTCAATATTTCTAGCTCAAAAGACGGCTTAGCTAATAGGTCATAGTCATTGTTATAGAGCTGGCATTTCTTTCCAAGAGCGCGAACTCTAAGAATGAAACTGTTCTCCGACAAAATCTCTCAGCTGGTAACATTGCAAAATCTATGACGTCAGACGGTAACAGACGTAACAGTGCACTGTCACTCGCGAATGTTAAAAGACGATCGCCTATACTACGAGGTTTAATGAATTTCCAGCTTCAAAATTTCCAGCTATATAACAAATCACTTGAAGGCTGGTCCCTCAGCTTGGAAAACAGTTAAACTTTTTCCCTCGAATCTCAATGTTTTCTCTGGAAACAAAGTTAACTGTTTCCCTCGGGAAACATAACATGAAAAGCTAATGGAAGCGACCGTTAAAAAGTCAAATATTAAAATAGTTCTTTTTTTAAATAAAATGAAACTGAGGACAAATGTAAAGCCTGACCCTTTTTTTTCAGTTTGTCCCATTAGTCCATTTTCCTAGCGTAATTTTTAGTGTTCCTTATTTATTGAAATGGTCTTTATTTTCTCCCAATGATCACAGCAACCTGGGGCCGGTTGCTCGAAGCCTGCTTAGCGCTAACCGTTGGTTAGGAGGTATCAAAATGTATAGGTTTCCATGGTATTTAACGCTGGTTAGCACTAACCATGCTTCGAGCAACCCGGGCCTGGCTAATAGATACATGGACAATACAGAAATAGAAAAGATCCGAGTTATTCGGAGAAACTGATGACCAGAGCTAAAGTGAAAATCAAACGAAGCAAATACGTATTGACTTAAAATTGTATATTACATATTACAAAGACCGTCAAGAAGCTCGAGTATACAAACTAACAAGGTTTGTTCATTCGCACCAAGAAAACATGTTGAATTAAAGCAGGTTTACCGAAGTGAAAATTGTCAGAAAAATAGCTTTTTTGCGTACGTTTCAAGTACTGATATACCTTTAACTATTACTTAAGAATTTGGGATGCTTCTGAGGGTCAAGTTTTCAGAACAGCTTCTTAATAACTTCCTTTGCAGCTGGGTTTCGTCCTAGATAAATTAAGTATGTTCAAATGGGTAAATTAACCGGGAAAATAAATGACGTTTGCGCAACTCTGTCGTGCGACGTGATAATGTGCTGCAAATAACAGATTTATAAACAAGACTTTTAGTTTGCAATTAATTGGCGCGGAGGTGCAAAACATTCGGTTAATTAAAGACTCGATGTTTTTTATGGCTTTGTCTATTGACAAACAAACGATATTAAATTGAGACAAAGCCCCTCGCTCGTCACGTAATAGCGGGCAAAGAAGACTTTTAAGGCAGACCTTCTTTGTGAAGCAGTCAGATTAAAGCACCTCTCACTGAATTTGAATAGCTCGTGCCGTGATATGGCAAACTTTACGCCGGGCGATGTTGAAAACATTAATTTGAACATCTCTAAAATACCTGGTATGGAATTTTCAGTGGACATAGCTGAAGCTACGATCGCAGCTGTAAATATTCTTTTCTCCATCACGTCATCTCTGGGCAACATTCTAATCCTGATCGCCCTTCGTAAGGTAACTTCTCTTCATCCTCCAACTAAACTGTTGTTTCAATGCCTGGCGATCACTGATCTTGGCGTTGGTCTTACTTCCCAGCCACTCTTCGCCACTGTGCTGCTAATTGATTATAATATTAACTGGAGTAGTGTTACAGTTATTCTCTACAACTATTTATCCATTATTTTTTGTGGAGTGTCGATGCTCATATCGACTGCCCTCAGTGTGGACAGACTTCTCGCTCTCTTGTTGGGATTAAGGTACAGACACGTTGTAACAATGAAGAGAGTTCGTATAGCTGTTGCCTGTTGCTGGTTAACTGCTCTTGTGACTGCATTGGTCATATTTTTAGCTAGGGGAAAGATCTTTCCGAGAATAGTGATTATTTCAATAATGCTCTTTCTCATGAGTATCTCACTGTTTTCTTACACGAAAATCGTCCTTAAACTTCGGCAACATCAAACCAGTGTGCAAGAGAATGTCCACCAAGGAGTGGCGAAAGCAGGACGAGTTCCAATAAACTTAGAACAATATAAAAGGACTGTTGTAAGTATAGCTTTGGTGCAGATAGCATTAGTCGCATGCTATGTACCATTTCTTATTATTCTCATATTAAGACAGCTCGATAGTATTGCTAATTACGTATTTTCCGGCCTACTCAGTACAACCCTCCTTTACCTTAATTCGTCTTTAAACCACTTTTTGTACTGTTGGAGGATCAAAGAAGGTAGACAAGAGGTTTTGGGTACAATCAAAAGGTTTTGCTCATGTCCAAGTTGATTAAGAACTAGTCTTGTCAATATTCGAAAGCACATAAATATTGAAATCATTTGAATACTGAACAATCCTTTAGTAAACAGTGGGTTAAAACAACTGCTGGGAAAATAAAAACGTTTGATTGCAAAGTTATTTTCATCATGAAGCGTTAAATTAAAAACCAGTGGATGCATCGAATTAATGCAAAGCAATCAGAATAAAGGATGGAACACATTAGAGTGAAGAGTGGAGTTTCAGGCGTTTTACTGAACGCAGCGTTTAACCTACGCCAGGCTTCAGCCTGCATATAAATAAGTCCATGCATGAAAGTGTTCCCAACAGTCTCCTCGTAATTTTAAAGAATTTACCAAAGGCCCTAGGGACAGATTCACAAGGTAATTGCCCTTCCCTAATAAGCTGTATGCAGTGTATACAGGAAGTACAGTGACTGTTGTCGACAGGTTGACGAGATATTTATAACTGGATAAAAGGTAAGTGCATAATTTAAAGTGTTCACGTGTACGTGTGGCAAGAAGACTGCGAACAAAATGTTGCGTAAACATATGATGGTAAATTTTCAGTTCGGTGAAGAAATGAAAAATGATGAAATCAACATGTGCCCGAGCACGGGTCAAAAAAAAAAACCTGAGCCCCCGACCGGAATTGAACCTATGATCTTCGGTACTCCTGTCGGACGCTCTAACCACTGAGCTACGATGGACTCGTGGCGGGTTGGCTTTATAGGTTCATGTATGCCATGCGTTCTGCATACTGCTAGAATTCGTCATGTGTGTGATAAATACATAAGTATGTTAATTCAGAGTAACTAGAAACACGTGTATCGCAGAACATCGTGAAGCTCGGGGAGAGAACCCATAAAATATCATCTGAGAAACACAGGCAGCCCAAACTCCCTTTACGAGGAAAGGGTGTAAAGTATTTACTTACCATAGGTGACGTGTGACCTTTTTGCTAGTGCGCGTCGGTGTCGTGTTACAGGCGACTGTTGAAAATATGAGACTTTGTATGAGAAATAAAATACTGAGATCTTCGAACGCTAAATAACGTTAAATCTAATTTTTCCTTCAATGAAATGAATAAAAAAGACTTACCTGCGATATATTCCACCGTGTTTCGGTGTCTGCTTGCCGTTTTACTGTTTTTTTTTTTTTTTTTGGCTTTATTGCATAACCACTGTTACTCCCTTCATAACATTTCATAAGCAGAAAGGTCACGCTTCACCTACGATAAGTAAATTACTTTACACCCTTTCCTAGTAACGTGAGTTTGGGTAGCCTCCCACGCAGACGTTCTTAGTGGTTCGTCACTCTAAGACCGTCTGTGTGGGAGGCTAGAGTTTGGGCTGCCTGTATGAGAAATGGATGAAATTGAGTAGTCATAGAGGGTCAGAATTAAGCCTCGTTGGTGTGTAGTTAGTGTCTTTAAACCCGTTTTTGTACTTTTGGGGGATCAAAGAAGTTAGACAAGCAGTTTTGGGCACAATCAAAAGGTTTTGCTCATGTCCAAGTTGATTAACAACTAGTCTTGTCAATATTCGAAAGAACTTAAAGATCGAAATCATTTGAACACTGAATGAGCCATAATTAAATGGTAGTTCTCCTTACAGTGTAATAGCTCAAAGTCAAAACAATTTTTTTGAAGATAACACTAAGATAACAGATAACACTGTAACTTGGTAGGCTTTTTATCGTTATTATATAAGTTCATTTCCCACTACCTAGTTTTTGGTAATGCATTTTAATTGATTCCTAAAATGATTGCATCTATTTTGTCTGCAATACACAAAGATCCCATTGAATAAAAACTCTTTCTTCTGCAACCATTTGGCCAGAGGTATTTGATAGCACACATGTATTTAAGGCTTTGACTTCAGCACGTATTTCCTCAGTGCCTACACCAAGCTTCTGCCTTGATTTCCAAAATGGCCGTGAGAAGCTGCGAGCAATTAAAAAAGGGGGGGGGGGGGGTCATTATTCTGAACCTAAAGAGGTTCAATTTTAGATAACAGGCAATGCAAATGAAGTTAACGACAAAACATGTCATCCCTTAATCTTGTGGAAAAAAACAAAGCTATATTTTTTACTTCGTTGCAAGTAGCGCTGATCATGAAGTTACAGTGTTAAGGGATGTTTTACTTTTTCTTTAGGAAGAGGAAGTTGAAACTCATAAGCAGAAAGAAGAATACATTAACGCCGCTGGCGACATCGTCGATCTCGCTGAACTCTTTTTTTGCTCAACTTTCCTTTAAACCTGTTTTCTGCTTTTGCTTTTCAATTTTCCAATGACAGTCATTCCTAGTCGACCCTAGTCTTTTCTGATTTCCCAATGATCACTAATAAGCTGGCTAATTGGTAAGAATACATAAAAATTAATATGCAAACAGGGAAGTTTTCATTCGGACAAATAGATGATCTATGCTAGCCACAACTGATCTGAAAAATTGATCTGTTTTACTTTTTTTTAAGTCGTACGTCCAGAATGAATGTGCAGTAGTATAGTAGGTATCACCATGTTTTATTCCTCTTTTAAAGTGCTTTAACGCCTTTTTGATGTGAAAACGCCGCTGACGTCGTAATCGATCGCAATTTGGCCCTTGATGTTCTCTATGGCGCGTTTTCAGGGTCAAAATAAGTGTGTAGTTACCACACAAACTGAGTTGTCAAATAAATGATTGTCTTAGATGATGATTGTCGGTTTGTGGCCTGTTTTGACGTGCTGACTAGCGATGGAATCCTTTCGTCCTGTCATGACTTTCAAATCCACACTTCTTACTCGAGTTGATTTGAGAATGGTTTACGCGCATGCATAATTACTTTAATTTGAAATCTTTTTGCATACTTTCTATGGAACCAAATAAAGCAATTTCTTAAACACGATTTTTTAAACTCACCCGCATTACTTTTGAAATTACTTTTTTGCATGCTTACTTGCGAAGGATTATTCGATGATCAATTTCGTAAATACGTGTTTTTTTAAACCATCATTACTTTTGAAATCTGTTTGCATGCTTACTTGCAAAATACGTGACAGGAGGATCATTTGATAAAAGAAACGAAGGATCCTTTTTTACATGGAGATTTCGACTCCATGGATATGTTTACCCGCGTCACTGTCGAAAACGCGCTATTGTGCTTCACTGCACCCAACACGAAACGCGATTCTGACTCCCAAAATGACTTTTGAATTCGCTTTCGCTGCCCAACAGAATGACTTGCGAACTTTCAACCAGGCGTTTCTACCCAGAAAGGCCCGAAAAGAGTCTGGAAACTCCTCCCCAGTGTCTCCGGGTCATCGATCAAAAATGGCCGCTCGTCGTTGAGTTGATCGACCTTGATCGTTTTTCTAAGAAATGACCTTGACACCTGAGCAATCGCATTTCTTGCAAAACCTTCGTCTACACCTAATAGATCTTTCGATAAGATTGGAACAGGATGTTAATGAAAATGTTGCTGACTATGAGTTGTTTCGGTTGCAACAAACTTCGAATCAGGCGTTATACATGTAGTCGTACATGAATTATTTAACGAGAACCACGTGCTTTCGAGGGGTGCATGGTCTCATCATTATGCCATTTTATGATATTTTGACTGTACAAACTTGCGAGTGCGTAGCTCAGGTTTGCGAATGGATCCCAATTTATTGAGGGAATGTGCCCAGCGTCTACAGGGGCGGATCTAGGGGGAGGGTGCCGGGGGTGCGCACTCCCCCTGAGATGACCTGCGGTTTTCTAATACAACTGGTATTCTGCAAAAAAAAAAAAAAAGAACTATGTGGTTTATTGGTGTTGAAGTAGAGCTAGAGAAGAGTGCACCCCCTCCTAGAAAAAATTCTGGATCCGCCCTTGGTCTAATTGAAACAGCCGATTTTATCAGGGGTTCAGGAGTTAATGGCGGATCCGTTGCCGTATCAAGCGCACCATCGAGCACATCCAACACATGTCCGCGAACTGAAGACAACACCTCCATATCGAGCGGATCTTCTGGTTGACATCGTGCCGTTCCTAATACCGCTCCCTCTGTTTCAAAACTGGGCCTTAACAGGTGAAAAATGACCCTCAAGTAAATAACAAGTATATGTTGCGATTCAGTTTTATCCCGTCATTTAATTTTTATTTCCCACCGTTTTCAATGTTATTATAATACATTATGATACTCAAGTACTAATTATCAGGAGATAATGTTTCAATCACAACATATTCATGTATTTCAAGAAAACTGCAGGAAATTGATATATAAGAAAAAACCTTGTTTCTGTTAAAAGTTAGGATTCAATACTTAATAAGTTAGCATGTGTAACAGGGGTTATTGAGCTAAACGAGCCGCTTTTTTGCAGCATGCTGATGGTGAGAAGTCGATGTGAAGTGCAAGGCCTTCATGTGAATCGCAACCTCAGTAGTACGTGTTAAGCGGGCTAACTAAAGGAAGCGATCATTGTTTTTATAACTTCCTTTTTAACAAGGAGATTATGTGTTTTGTGGAAGTAGAGATATGAAGGCAATAGTATCTTTCTGTTAAAGGTGCCTTTTATCACTTTGTTATATGATTCCAGTGGGAATTGAAGTTTGCAGCCAGTACGTACAGTAACATTTTATTAGTCCCATTATCAGCCTATAAAGCAATAAAGAACGAACCAACCCTACCAAGGACTTTTAAGTTTGGACCTCTTGCTTGTTACTTAAAAGCCTCGCTGGTTCTAATTTGACTCAGAGTTAAGCTGGTGACACATGGTTCAATAAGAAACAGTTTCCCTGAGACCTTCAACACCGAGGGGAAACTAAACTCACTGTTTCCCATGGGGCCAATCATTAAGTGTTTTGTCATAACCCCCAACTGAAAATATAATAATCTACAAATGAGTATGATGTGTATGACATCAAAAATCGATAATACAGAGCTGCAACAATAATTCATCAAAGTGTATGAAGTGGGAGAAAATGTAAAAATTGTTTGAATAGTCCTTATACATTTCTAGAAACTTCACAATTTAAAAAAGTAACTGACACAATAACAAACTTTAGTTGAGAGTTCACAAAAGGTAGAGTCCAATGCGCTCACAAATTTTCCACCGTTAAGACGCACGTCCTGATCAAGTGCAAGTCCAAGGTTCAAGCTGTCGTTACCCTAGGCCTAGGGAATTATTGAGTTTTGTTCACCCTAGGGAGTTAATACAGGTTTGATGCGCATCAAGTGATATGCTCTTGTCCAATAGAAAACTGCATTTCAGTTGGGGAGTATAACAACATTTGGTGAGCAACAAATGTTGCAGCTGTTGCTCAACAGGTGTAGAACAGTGTATCATGCAGTGTTGGATGTTGATCGAACGTTGTTGTAGGAGAATAGAAAAGCTTTATTCCATTCATTTGAACACAACATTTGTTGAGCAACAAATGTTGAACCATGTATCACTGCCTTTATGAGACCACCAGTTACATAATTACATGAATTTGTAATGGTAACATTGTTATTAATACTAAATAATATTCAAATGTTTCAACATTAGTTCATTTTATAATGTAAATCATCTCAGTTAACAGGACCACTGTACTCCAGTAATGACAAGTGCAAAGTACAAGTACTCTTTTGTCTCCTGTTTCACTTCTCAGTAGCAGCCATTAAAAAACTCATGATTGAACACTGTGTGTTGGCGTACATGATTCCAGTAATATGAATGGAACCAGTCAGTACAAACATTAACCACAAAGGACTGCAAAGGACCGCAAACGAATATGCCGAAGAACGTAGGATCTATAAAGACCTGATCAGCAAAAATGAAAAGTAAACATATTAAATTCTGCAAGCAGAATACTACAATACTTATCGTACTACGTAAAAATTAACTCCCCAAGACATCAACATGACACCGAAAGAACTCAAAACAGAGCGGGATTGTAGCCATAGACAGCTGTGTCGCCCCTCTTTTGGGGCTCGTCAGTATGGCGTAACAACCAGAGAAAACTCTGGTGGAAAATATCCGCGCACTCTGGTTAAGCCCTGACCTAGGACTCTCAACACCCACAGAATCACGCCATACCACGTGTCTTCTGGGGGGCAAGCGTCCAAGTGTCAAGTTGATGTCTCGCAGAGAAAATAAAATTTTGGCCAACACCAACCTATAGAACATGGACAAAACTATGCAAGAATTACGGCACATCGGATCTAGGTCAGGGCTTAAATCAGAGTGCGCGGATATTTTTCACCAGAGATTTCTAGGGCAGTAGATCTTGTGTAGATCCGATATGCCGTAATTCTTGCATGGTTTTTGTCCATGTTCTATAGGTTGGTTTTGGCCAATTTTTTATTTTCTCTGCGAAACATCAACTTGACACTTGGACTCTTGCCCCCCAGGAGACAAGTGGAACCAGTCAGTTTATTATACACATGATTCTATATTGGAGACAGAAAGTGGTGCAATGAATGAAACTGTCTCCACAAAGATGTCAATACCGTAACTATCACTAGGTCTTAGTGGATCTATCCTGGCACACATTTCTTGGTAATGGTCCATCCCCATTGGATTTAATGTGTTTGGGATTTCCAGAATACTGTCGCCATCAACACAGTTATCTGGAGCTGGCCCCTCTAAGTCAATACCATATTCCTCTATCTCGCCCTACACTCAACAAAAATACTTAAAGAACTTCTTGGGAATCTTGTCTGTGCTGCCCAATATAAAGGCCAGTCTCAGTAAGATTCCATGTTTCACCCAAAAAATACAGTGCACAGGATACTTACAGTGCATTAAATTTATCAAAAATATAACACAAAATTTAAAAATAAAAAACTGTTGTGTTACAGTTTGCATTTCTTCAAATCGTGATATATTACATACTAAAAAAAAATTTAATATTTAAAGTTAGTAACATTATGTAGTATTTTTATTAATTACTTTCTTTACTTTAATTAATTACGAACACGGGGTTGCAGTCAGGAAAAAATTCACGCACAGCCAAAAAGCCGAAAAAAAATTCTTGCTGGCCAAGAATTTTCCACCCACAACCCATCACTTTTCTAATAGTCTGTCCCTCTAGTTGTCAAATACAAATGGTGGAAAGGGCGGATTTAGGGTTGGGCCCAAAATAAGGCTAATAACACCATGTGGAGAGGTCTATACTGGCTGGTGCATAGTGCATGCAATATAAACATTATTATTATATAAAAGTAAAGAAGGTCATCGCAGTTACTTACGCAACTTAAGCAAATGCGAAAAAAGCCTAAAATATTATTATATAATCTCCTTTTAAATTAGTTTGAAATAAAATCGATCATTACCTGATTAACTTGTGATTACCGTCTATCTGCCATAATAAAGGATTAAATGAACTGCAAAAACCGTGGACGAAGATCCTGCTAGTTGTAAACGTTGGATCTCTAGAAAGGAGATAATCAGCCAAAATATAAAGAACCAAGAACGAGAAGTCCAAAGGCTACTGTAAAGCTGATTTAAAACAACGTGTATTGTTTTTTATAACAATATTTCGGCAGGCTGTACCAGTGTTCTTCAGGTTTACAGATGTTAACATCCTGTTCCAATCTATTAGATCAGACCTGTTAGGGATAGACGAAGGTTTTGCAAGAAATGCGATTGCTCAGGTGTCAAGCTCATTTCTCAGAAAAATGATCAAGGACGACGAGCGGCCGTTTTTGATCGATGATCCCAGGACACTGAGAAGGAGTTTCCAGACTCTTTTCGGGCCTTTCTGGGTAAAGTTCGCAAATTCAAAAGTCATTTTGGGAGTCACTGAGTCGCGTTTCGTGTTGGGTGCAGTGAAGCACAATAGCGCGTTTTCGACAGTGACGCGGGTAAACATATCCATGGAGTCGAAATCCCCATGTAAAAAAGGATCCTTCGTTTCTTTTATCAAATAATCCTCCTGTTACGTATTTTGCAAGTAAGCATGCAAACGGATTTCAAAGGTAATGACGACTTGAAAAAAATTGTATTTAAGAAATTGTTTCATATGTTTTCATCATAAAATAATCCTACTGCTACGTAATTCTTATGCACATATCAATGTAAACCCCGTGGGGGGGGGGGGGGGGGGGCAAGAGGTGGGGATTTGACAAATTTTAAAATTTTTTGATCAAATTCCCCAGGGTGGGAAACGAAAGGTCAATCAAAAGTGTCAAAAAAGCCCCCACCCCTGGGGAAAAATCTAAACAAACAATACTATAATACTATATAAAACGAATAAAAGATCATTTCAAAAGTACGTTCTTACTACTTTTATTTAAGGTTAAACGTAAGTTCCGTTAAACTACTCGCTGTAATTAAGTATTTTCTCTCTCCACTAGCATCTCTTATTTTGAACAACATAATCGCTCGAGGAAGATTGACCGTGCTATTATATTAATGAAACGTAAAATGCTTTATAACATCTGCTCAACATGTCGGAACAGGTCGGATCAGTGACCTGTGAAAAATCGTCTGACTTTCATGGTAAAATTCGATTTCAATCGAGGTTTACAATCAGATGGGAACATGAAGATAAAATCTTTCTCAAAATGGACATTATCTGTTTAGATGACAGTGTAAAGTATCGGATTATGGCGATTAAAACAAATGAAAACTTCATACCATTCTCCAACAGCGTGACTTTCTGAAAGCCTCTGGGGACGGACTTGGTAACCGATTCTGAATTGATACCAGGCTTCTATCGGTCAAAGTCAAATGTCCCGACCCCGGGGTCGCTTCGCACGATCAAAAGCCCGACAGGGGGATAGTCTCAGGCATCAAATCCCCTCCCCTTGCCCGCACTCTTCCCCCCCCCCCCCCCCACGGGATTTACATTGATAGGTGCATTAAGTAAGAATGCAAAGAGATTTCAAAAGTAATGATGGTTTAAAAAAACACGTATTTACGAAATTGATCATCGAATAATCCTTCGCAAATAAGCATGCAAAAAAGTGATTTCAAAAGTAATGCGGGTGAGTTTAAAAAATCGTGTTTAAGAAATTGCTTTATTTGGTTCCATAGAAAGTATGCAAAAAGATTTCAAATTAAAGTAATTATGCATGCACGTAAACCATTCTCAAATCAACTCGAGTAAGAAGTGGGGATTTGAAAGTCATGACAGGACGAAAGGATTCCATCGCTAGTCAGCACGTCAAAACAGGCCACAAACCGACAATCATCATCTAAGACAATCATTTATTTGGCAACTCAGTTTGTGTGGTAACTAAACACTTATTTTTGAAAACGCGCTATACTTCCCAAACATTACACCAAATGTTACAAACGACAAAAACAAACTTTGAAAAAACTATCAGGTTAAAATGATTTCAAAAACCCGCAATTTCAATCCGTTTCAATCTTCTTTAAGTTTGCCCATCCGAGCTTACGTTTGTCCACTAAGTCTTTGCTGTGTTCGCTGTGTGTTGCTAGTAAGTTCCTTCTTCTCAATAATGTTTTGAGTTATTACCCCGGTATTTTTGTTTCAGTCAATTTGGTGGCAATTCCTAATCAGTGTTAGAATTTTATGTAAATTTTGTTTGAATTCGTGACACAGCTTTTTTAATAAAGAGGTTAAGAACAACTCGGAAATGGGCTTTTTATTGTTTCGTTTTCTTCTTATGCTCAGGAATATGACGTAATCCACTACGAGGAACTGGTTGACTAGCGAATAGTATTGCGCAAGAAACTCTTACGTGAGTACGTGAGTACATGAGTACGTTTTATACAGCGTCACGTACCATTTTTTAAAACGAAGAATTAGTTCAGAAAACCAAGATTCTGTTTCTTTTGCTTCATTATCTTCGGAAAATGCATACAATTGTGTTGGCTTTTAAGACTAAATGTCGTCTTGTGTCGTATTGAAGTGAATCAATTACGTAGTTTTATGCAAAACTTTCCTCGACCTCTAGCCTTGTGGTCCGTGACGTCACGACAAGAGGGTTTACTTGCCAGACATACTGAGGTACGGCTGAAGCAAGTTACATTGATCGTCTCAAGCAAAATCATAAATGGCAACCACGAAGATAAATGTTTTAGGTAAGCTATTTTGATTTCCTTTTTCAGCAGTTATTCCCAGAATTCGGAGCCTACCGTTAAATCGATAAATTTGAGCTGAAATAACCACTTGTAACTTCTGTATTATAAATCAAACTGGTCGCGTTTGGTGCTTTACTGTACGGCCAAACCTTGAATAGTCATGGCGCCCGTGACTTAAGTTGAAGATGCGCTGCATTAAGTCTGGAAATACAACCCATGACCGACATTCACTTCATGCTATATTCAAACTGCTTTAACCCTTTAGGTCCCAATGGTGATCAACATAAATTTTCTCTTAACAATATCCATATGTTGCCAAGAGAAATGGTTATGACAGTTAATACAATGATCACTTAAGAGAAAATGCTTTGATCTGTTATCAAACTCTCTCAACTAATTCTTAAAGGAAATGTATGAAGAGCAGTTTGGAGAATTTGTATGTGGATATTGGGGCTTGAAGGGTTTTTTAAGTTGAAGATGATTCTTCTGACGAATTTACAAAGCAAGAGCAATAATTCCTTTCACCGAACAT
>NC_133210.1:17160045-17165045 GCF_958299795.1 Porites lutea
TGACACCAGATCCGGTACATTACCTTCATAAATAAGGGAAAGATCGTGTACATGGACTTTACGGATACGTCTACCGGCGCAATCTTCTTCCTCACTTTGGCTTTCTTCGGCGCTCCCTTGTACAATCTGGGAAGCGTGACAGAAAAGCGTTCGCAAATTGACTACTCTAACTCTTCCGTTTCCTTGGTCACAAACGTACAGCTTCCCGCTCTCTTTCACCGCAATACCAGCTGGGTTTCTAAATCTGGCCTTGTTGCCATATCCATTAGTGTGCCCGGGCTCACCACCACCAGCGATTAATGTGACATTTGCTGGACAGTGCATGTCAACCATGAAGACTGCATGGAGACGTCTATCGGTAATAAACAGCCTGCTATGCTTTGGGGAGAATGCCAATCCTACCGGGTAGCTTAAAAGAGAGGCCCCGTTCTTTTTCCAGTGCTTGAATTCCAGTTCTGGAACTAATGTTGTGCTGACTCTTTCATCTGGAATGGAATCTTGAATCGCTTTCCGGTGAATCTCCACTGCTGTTTCTACATCCATCCGATCTTTGTTTCGAACTGCTTTCAATGAAACTGATTTCTTGATGTCTTCGTATTCTCTACGTAGCACCAAAAGCAGCCTTACATTCACTAGGTATCCATCAATGTCAATCCAATGCCAAAACTCTGCAGAACGTACTGACTTGATGTTGTGTGGGCAGTCAGGAATAGGGACTTGGTAGGGGTACTTCGCCCTGTCTGCTAGCATGGAATTCATAAAGCTCTTTTGCTTGGGATCGTAGTCAGTGGCCCAAACCAATAGGAACAGTCTTGCATGCGCATACTTTATCTTCTCTCATGCACAAACTAGAAGGGCGAAGAAGACCTTTTCAAGCAATTTCCAGAGCTCTACGGTGAAGTAAATTCGATAATTTACTTTGGATTCACTTTGGTATGTTCGTTTCATTGATCAAATGCTCTATTTAATTAGCATGTCTGTAAATGGTATGGAAACGCTGTCACCTTCGAATATAATTTTGGTCACAGAAACGCTTCAGTAAGTGTTCGCACAACCACCGCTTTTTGAGCAGAAAACACGAATAGAACAAACAACGACAACTCCACAGACCTTGAACTTTTCTTTTCTTTCTCCGCTTTTCTCTCTTTCTTTCTTGGACTCCTGTACATAAATTTGCAAGATAGTTATGTCATAATTCTGAACATGATAGAAACAGACAGATATAGCTGCTCGAAGTTTTAGATTACTGTTTCACACATTCTGATCTATTCAAAACCACGCCGCCACAACATTTCCATCACAAAGTCACAAACACCGAATTTATAGACGTACGTACCTTTCCGACTCATGCTTTTTCTTGTGCTTCCCCATGCTGACAAAGATTGATAACGATCGATTGAGAAAAAAATTCAAAGTGATCTCTCGAGATGTCTGATTTCGACTGATTGAATCTGGACTGAATGAAAGACACCACGTGCAGCATGTCATTCTTTGAGTGACACTGATGACATGTGCCTGAAAGAAGCCAGTAACTGCAACCACCGCGACTACTGATACCACGGCCAAGAATAAGGATACTTTATATTATTATTCTTTTGACGTTACTTGAAATCCAAAAATTAGTTCCAATTGCGCCCAAACAGGAAAAGAATCTAAACCTCCGACTCCAAAAGCGCAACGGGGAAAAAGGTCGAAAGGGTGTCTTATAAAGAGCGATAATATACAGCAATATGAATCACTCCCTGGGATTCTGTCACGTCATTATAATGTGACCATTGTTTCAAATTGATACCCGATATGTCACAATGACAAGGGATGTTTCTGCGAGTGAAACACGCGTGAACATGCCTGTTGCGCGTCCTTGCGACATGAGATTTTCACGCAACAGTCGCTAAAGGAAAAGAACAGGCCCTGGAACCATCACAACAGAGTGGATTCCTACAACCTGGATTCTGGATTACAATGCTTGGATTCCGGATTCCATTAGCTGGATTCCGGATTCCAAAGCCGTGGATTCCGGATTCCACAGACCAAAATTACCTGGATTCCGGATTCCGGATTACCTTACATGGGGCGATTATATTATCTGCATCTTTTTCCTCCACTAGCTGCTGTTTTTCTTCTGGGAACTTCCAGCTGAACTTTTGGGATAACTTTAAAAATCGTTGCTTTTTAGCTTGTGGCTTCGAGATTGTGTTGTTGTGTTCATTCACGAAAAAGAAAACTGGCAGGACCTGGCGCCTGTTTTTCCCGCCTTCTGTCACGCCACTTTCCACCATGCTTTGATCACGTGCTGCAATGTATCCCGAGCGGGATGGCGGGGTACATAAGGGAGCTTAAGCAACAGCGTTTTTGAACGACGGAGGTCAACCGGAAGTGGACTTTTTGCATCATTGAGCAGTAGTTTGGTTCAAACTCTCGGGTAAATCCTCTTTATAAGAGAACAAAACTTAGCAATACAAATTTGCTAGCGTCAAGGCATATAAAAAGGGAGAAGGCTTCACTTCCGGTTGACGTGCGTCGCTCAAACACGTCTTTGCTTAAGCTCAAATTGTTTAAAGTATCACGATCGGGATACATTTGATTTTAGTCAAGGCCACGTGACCAAGAATCAGCCAATGGCAGTCCCTCTTTAGTTGAGTGAAAGTCTAGGAATATAACAATAGCACATAACAAAGGCTTTCCGAGAAAGTAAAAATAAATTCGCCATGATGAAAAAGTTTATTTGCTCAAAACTAAGAGCACTGTAAGTTTTAGATCTTTAATGTAACGCTGGAGTGTTTTGGAAACCGGACACAGTGTCTGTGTAGAATTCGTTTCCATCTTTCCACCGTTTGTCCTTGTGAAAAAACACTGCGAAAGGCAAAGAAGCTTTTCAAGGTAAGTTTTTTGTCCTTGTCGAAGGATTCGCTCGTTAATTGTTTTTGGGAAAACCTCTCTTTCTGCCAGTTCATTCTCGTCTTCAATTGTGATCTACGTTAAAATTTTCAAACTCTGTCATTCTCTCTTGCTAGAATTCTCTTCCTCGGTAACGTTACGATTCAATTTCTACAACAGCTTCGTTCTCATTAAAACAAAGCTAGGTTAAAATTTGGAAAGTCAACATCCCAGTCTCAGGGTTTACATACATATTCAAAGTTTATTCGGTGGAAACTAAGAGCACTGTAAGTATTCACTCGTTAATGTGACGCTGGAGTCTTTTGAAAACTAGACATTATTGTGTCTAGCTCGAACCATGGATCTATTATCTATGCTCGAACTTCCTTCTATCTTTCTTTCGTTGGTCTTTGAAAAAACACTTCAAATGGCAAAGACGCTTGTCAGAGGGTCTCAATGGGGTTAAGCGTGTGGAGTGAAACGTCCAAAAAATTAAACGTGTGTCGTGAAAAAGGGAAAAAATTAACCGTGTGTCGTGAATTAGTTTTGTCCAGATAACCGTGTTGTTTGTAGCTTTTCCTTAGCTCTGAACAATTATTTGATGTATGTGGTCTATTTGGTATTTTAAGTTTGTTTTTCAGACAGAAAAAAACATTTATTTGATATATAGACAAAATCACCACAGGTATCCCAAAGAACACGAAATAACAATGCACATTGTGTATGACGTCATTTTTGAAGATAAGCACATGGCTGGTGGATTTTAGAGTCTGTCTGATCGTCCCGGTCGAAAGTCTTGACGATGAGTGTGATTAAAGCCATTGTAAGTGTCTTTAGTAAGGGCAAGAAAAGCCAATCGAAAGATATAAGTCCAGAATTCTGTTAAGCGACGAGCACTCATGCGCAAATGACTCCAGAATTGGTGGTGTCGAATGTACGTAAAGTACACCAATACGTTCAATCGACAGTGCGCAAAGTCAAGGAAAGTAATCAACTAAAGGAAGATGCGTCGACAAATGGTCCTCAAGGAACTGTTTCCAAAAAAGCGCAGACCTCAATTGAGCTTTTGTTGAAAGGTATGACCAATCTTATGATAAATCTCGAAAAAGTAAATCCAGAATTCAAGTACAACGTTGTTTTCAAAACATTGTTAACAACTGAAGTAGAAAATCTGCATGCAGTGTCACACTTTAAGAATGAGACATTTAGTACTCTTCAGTACGCCATGGACTTTGGCACTATAGCAAAAGAATCTCTTAAACGAGTTTCTAAATGGGCGGCAAAGTACTTCACCCATCCAGCGTTCTATTATCCAGTTCCCCAAACAGGAATGTTGCTCGGTGACATCAAGTTTATGTCGCCACTCCCATCCAAGACGCTCCCCAATAGGGAGGAAGATGCAATGCGGGGATGGGTTGACAACTTTCGCCCTGTGAGGCAAAGAACTGTCCGATCTGAGACCACAAAGGATAAAGCAGGAGCTTTGCCTCCTGCCGTCTATACAAAGCGAGCCGATTCTATAACAAGAGTATTCTTTAGACGTGATCGAGAAATAAGCGCAGTTATCCCAGATAGACAGATGCTGAAGGCCCAAATGTACCCGTGCCCAAGGGCGTATCTTTAATCAGCTTTGTTGATGATTGTACCATCGAAGTTGTCCACGCAACTCAGTCAACTCGGGTATCCAACTCAGATTGTCATTTCGGCGTGTAATATGAAACGGACTCAGACGATAGTTTGTTTTCCGATGACGAACCTGATTATGTAACAAACAAGCCAGTAATAACAAGATCGGGAAGACAAGTCAAGGCCTGGGCAAGTTTGATGTTTAATCACCGTTAGAAATGTAAGTACATATTTCGTTGTGCCCATAGCTGAAACTCATAAGAATGCAAACATAGTTAGTAGAGGGAGACCGCTAAACTATGATGGAAACAATGAAAAAAAGCAAATAGCTCTCAGATGCTCAAAAAAAAAAATGAACAATAAATAATTCATTGTCTTAATTCTGACATTCGTTTTTACTGTTTAGCACCACTTTGCCAAAATACACTAATGCTTTTGTTGTTTTCCTTGGCTGTTTTTCTCGGGGCCTTCAACATGCATTCCAGGAGACGTTTTTT
>NC_133210.1:17172545-17287545 GCF_958299795.1 Porites lutea
TCATCCTCCAACTAAACTGTTGTTTCAATGCCTGGCGATCACTGATCTTGGCGTTGGTCTTACTTCCCAGTCACTCTTCGCCACTGTGCTGCTAATTGATTATAATATTAACTGGAGTAGTGTTACAGTTATTCTCTACAACTATTTATCCATTATTTTTTGTGGGGTGTCGCTGCTCATATCGACTGCCCTCAGTGTGGACAGACTTCTCGCTCTCTTGTTGGGATTAAGGTACAGACACGTTGTAACACTGAAGAGAGTTCGTATAGCTGTTGCCTGTTGCTGGTTAACTGTTCTTGTGACTGCGTTTAACATATTTTTAACTGGGGGAAAGATCTTTCCGAGAATGGTGATGATTTTAATAATTCTTTCTGTCATTACCATCTCACTGTTTTGTTACACAAAAATCGTCCTTAAACTTCGGCAACGTCAAACCAGTGTGCAAGAGAATGTCCAGCAAGGAATGGCGAACGCAGGAGGAGTTCCAATAAACTTAAAACATTATAAAAGGACTGTTGTAAGCATAGCTTTGGTGCAGATAGCATTAGTCGCGTGCTATGTACCATATCTTATTTTTCTTATAGGACATCTCGATTACAGTATTCCCAATTACGTATTTCTCCTAGTCAGTACGACCTTCGTTTACCTTAACTCGTCTTTAAACCCGTTTTTGTACTGTTGGAGGATCAAAGAAGTTAGACAAGCAGTATTGGGTACAATCAAAAGGTTTTGCTCATGTCCAAGTTGATTAACAACTAGTCTTGTCGATATTCGAAAGCACATAAATATCGAAATCATTTGAACTCTGAACAATCCTTTAGTTCTCCTTAATAGCTTAAAGTCAAAACAACTGCTGGGAAAATAAAAATGTTTGATTTCATAGTTATTTTCATCATGAAGCGTTAAATTAAAAACCAGTGGATGCATAAAATTAATGCAAAATAGTCAGAATAAAGGATCGAACACATTAGAGTGAAGAGTGGAGTTTCAGGGGTTTTACTGAACTAGCGTTTAACCTACGCCAGGCTTTACCCTGCATATAAATAAGTCCATGTATGAAAGTGTTCACAACAGTCTCCTCGTAATTTTAAAGAATTTACCCCAGGCCATATGGACACATTCACAAGGTAATTGCTCTTCTAACCGGATAAAAGATAAGCGCATAATTTAAAGTTTTCATTCGGACAAATAGATGATCTATGCTACCCACAACTGATCTGAAAAATTGATCTGTTTTACTTTTTTTTTAAGTCGTACTTTCCACAATGAATGTGCAGTAGTATAGTAGGTATCGCCATGTTTTATTCCTCTTTTGAAGTACTTTAACGCCTTTTTGATGTGAAAACGCCACTGACGTCGTAATCGATCGCAATTTGGCCCTTGCTCTTCTCTATGGCGCGTTTTCAGGGTCAAAAATAAGTGTATAGTTACCACACAAACTGAGTTGCCAAAAAAATGATTGTCTTAGATGATAATTGTCGGTTTGTGGCCTGTTTTGACGTGCTGACTTGCGATGGAATCCTTTCGTCCTGTCATGACTTTCAAATCCCCACTTCTTACACGAGTTGATTTGAGAATGGTTTACGTGCATGCATAATTACTTTAATTTGAAATCTTTTTGCATGCTTTCTATGGAACCAAATAAAGCAATTTCTTAAATACGATTTTTTAAACTCACCCGTATTACTTTTGAAATCACTTTTTTGCGTGCTTACTTGCGAAGGATTATTCGATGATCAATTTCGTAAATACGTGTTTTTTTTTTAACCATCAATACTTTTGAAATCTGTTTGTATGCTTATTTGCAAAATACGTGACAGGAGGATCATTTGATAAAAGAAACGAAGGATCCTTTTTTACATGGGGATTTCGACTCCATGGATATGTTTACCCGCGTAACTGTCGAAAGTGCGCTATTGTGCTTCACTGCACCCAACACGAAACGCGATTCTGATTCCCAAAATGACTTTTGAATTCGCTTTCGCTGCCCAACAGAATGATTTGCGAACTTTCAACCAGGCGTTTCTACCCAGAAAGAGTCTGGAAACTCCTCCCCAATGTCTCCGGGTCATCGATCAAAAATGGCCGCTCGTCGTTGAGTTGATCGACCTTGATCGTTTTTCTAAGAAATGAGCTTGACACCTGAGCGATCGAATTTCTTGCAAAACCTTCGTCTACACCTAATAGATCTTTCGAGAAGATTGGAACAGGATGTTAATGAAAATGTTGCTGACTATGAGTTGTTTCGGTTGCAACAAACTTCGAATCAGGCGTTATACATGTAGTCGCACATGAATTATTTAACGAGAATCACGTGCTTTCGAGGGGTGCATGGTCTCATCATTGTGCCATTTTATGATATTTTGACTGTACAAACTTGCGAGTGCGTAGCTCAGTTTTGCGAATGGATCTCAATTTATTGAGGGAATGTGTCCAGCGTCTACTGGGGCGGATCTAGGGACAGGGTGCCGGGGGTGCGCACTCCCCCTCAGATGACCTGCGGTTTTCTAATACAACTGGTATTCTGCAAAAAAAAAACTATGTGGTTTATTGGTGTTGAAGTAGAGCAAGAGAAGAGTGCACCCCCTCCTAAAAAAAATTCTGGATCCGCCCTTGGTCTAATTGAAACAGCCGATTTTATCCGGGGTTCAGGAGTTAATGGCGGATCCGTTGCACTATCAAGCGCACCATCGAGCACATCCAACACATGTCCGCGAACTGAAGACAACACCTCAATATCGAGCGGGTCTTCTGGTTCACATCGTGCCGTTCCTAATACCGCTCCCTCTGTTTCAAAACTGGGCCTTAACAGGTAAAAAATGACCCTGAAGTAAATAACAAGTATATGTTGCGATTCAGTTTTATCCTTCATTTAAATTTTGTTTCCCACTGTTTTCAATGTTATCATAATACATTATGATACTCAAGTACTAATTATCAGGAGAAAATGTTTCAATCACAACATATTCATGTATTTCAAGAAAACTGCAGGAAATTGATATATAAGAAAAAACCTTGTTTCTGTTAAAAGTTAGGATTCAATACTAAATAAGTCAGCATGTGTAACAGGGGTTATTGAGCTAAACAAGCCGCTTTTTTGCAGCATGCTGATGGTGAGAAGTCGATGTGAAGTGCAAGGCCTTCATGTGAACCGCAACCTCAGTAGTGCGTGTTAAGTAGGCTAACTAAAGGAAGCGATCATTGTTTTTATAACTTCCTTTTTAACAAGGAGATTATGTGTTTTGTGGGAGTAGAGATATGAAGGCAATAGTATCTTTCTGTTAAAGGTGCCTTTTATCACTTTGTTATATGATTCCAGTGGGAATTGAAGTTTGCAGCCAGTACGTACAGTAACATTTTTAAAATTGGTCCCATTATCAGCCTGTAAAGCAATAAAGAACGAACCAACCCTACCAAGGACTTTTGAGTTTGGACCTCTTGCTTGTTACTTAAAAGCCTCGCTGGTTCTAATTTGACTCAGAGTTAAGCTGGCGACACATGGTTCAATAAGAAACAGTGAGTTTTGTCCTTGAGACCTTCAACACCGGGGGAAAACTAAACTCACTGTTTCCCATGGGGCCAATCATTAAGTGTTTTGTCATAACCCCCAACTGAAAATATAATAATCTACAAATGAGTATGATGTGTGTGAGATCAAAAATCGATAATACAGAGTTGCATCAATAATTCATCAAAGTGTATGAAGTGGGAGAAAATGTAAAAATTGTTTGAATAGCCCTTATACATTTCTAGAAACTTCACAATTTAAAAAAGTAACTGACACAATAGTAAACTTTAGTTGTGAGCTCACAAAAGGTAGAGTCCAATGCGCTTACAAATTTTCCACCGTGAAGACGCACGTCCTGATCAAGTGCAAGTCCAAGGTTCAAGCTGTCGTCACCCTGGTAGGGAATTGTTGAGTTTTGTTCACCCTAGGGAGTTAATACAGGTTTGATGCGCATCAAGTGATATGCTCTTGTCCAATAGAAAACTGCATTTCAGTTGGGGAGTTTAACAACATTTGGTGAGCAACAAATGTTGCAGCTGTTGCTCAACAGGTGTCGAACAGTGTATCATGCAGTGTTGGATGTTGATCGAACGTTGTTGTAGGAGAATGGAAAAGCTTTATTCCATTCATTTGAACACAACATTTGTTGAGCAACAAATGTTGAACCATGTATCACTGCCTTTATGAGACCACCAGTTACATAATTACATGAATTTGTAATGGTAACATTGTTGTTAAGACTTCAATATTAGTTCATTTTTTAATGTAAATCATCTCAGTTAACAGGACCACTGTACTCCAGTTATGACAAGTGCAAAGTACAAGTACTCTTTTGCCTCATGTTTCACTTCTCAGTAGCAACCATTAAAAAACTCATGATTGAACACTGTGAGTTGGCGTACATGATTCCAGTCATATGAATGGAACCAGTCAGTACAAACATTAACCACAAAGGACTGCAAAGGACCGCAAACGAATATGCCGAAGAACGTAGGATCTATAAAGACCTGATCAGCAAAAATGAAAAGTAAACATATTAAATTCTGCAAGCAGAATACTACAATACTTATCGTACTACGTAAAAATTAACTCTGCAAGACATCAACATGACACCGAAAGAACTCAACACAGAGCGGGATTGTAGCCATAGACAGCTGTTTCGCCCTCCTTGGGGCTCGTCAGTATGGCGTAACAACCAGAGAAAACTCTGGTGAAAAATATCCGCGCACTCTGATTTAAGCCCTGACCTAGGACTCTCAACACCCACAGAATCACGCCATACCAGGTGTCTTCTGGGGGGCAAGCGTCCAAGTGTCAAGTTGATGTCTCGCAGAGAAAATAAAATATTGGCCAACACCAACCTATAGAACATGGACAAAACCATGCAAGAATTACGGCATATCGGATCTAGGCCAGGGCTTAAATCAGAGTGTGCGGATATTTTTCACCAGAGATTTCTGGGGCCGTAGATCTTCTGTAGATCCGATATGCCGTAATTCTTGCATGGTTTTTGTCCATGTTCTATAGGTTGGTTATGGCCAATTTTTTTATTTTCTCTGCGAAACATCAACTTGACACTTGGATTCTTACCCCCCAGAAGACATGTGGAACCAGTTAGTTTATTCTACACATGATTCTATGTTAGGAGACAGAATGTGCTGCAATGAATAAAACTGTCGCCACAAAGATGTCAATGCCATAACTATCACTAGGTCTTAGTGGATCTATCCTGGTACACGTTTCTTGGTAATGGTCCATCCCCATTGGATTTAATGTGTTTGGGATTTCCACAATACTGTCGCCATCAACACAGTCTTTTGGAGCTGGCTCCTCTAAGTTAATACCATATGCCTCTATCTCGCCCTACACTCAACAAAAATACTTAAAGAACTTCTTGGGAATCTTTTCTGTGCTGCCCAATATAAAGGCCAGCCTCAGTAAGATTCCATGTTTCACCCAAAAAATACAGTGCACTGGATACTTACAGTGCATGAAGTGCTGTTTTTAAGGACTGTACAGGACCATGAGTTTGTGAAATGAGTTATATTTTGCAGTTTATACTATCTCAAACTGTTCCAGACAGAAAAACTAACTAAAGGTAAAACAATATTTTATTATGGATGGAACATTAGAAAAGTGATGGGGGGTACGGGGAAGGGTTAAAAACAAGAAAATTGTGCAAGAGAAATTGTCCAAACAAAATTCCTGAAAAAGAAAAACCTAAAGAAACAAGAAATTTTCCACAAGATGGGTCACATTTTGATATTAAATCGGTGCTCAATATCATTAGTGCCTCTGGTATGAAGAAAAAATTAATGAACACATTTTTTCATGTTGCGAGAGAAGTTTTAGTTCAGTGTGTATATATTTCTTCATAAATCAACTTCAGTCACAATAAGTCACAATGAATTGCCTTTGCCAGCTAATTATCTTTTAAAAGCTTTCCTTCTCCATTAAATTTATCAAAAATATAACACAAAATTTAAAAATAAAAAACTGTTGTGTTACAGTTTGCATTTCTTCAAATCGTAATATATTACATTTTATTTAAAAAAAAAATTAATATTTTAAGTGAGTAACATTATGTAGTGTTTTTATTAATTACTTTAATTACTTTAATTAATTACGAACACGGGGTTGCAGTCAGGAAAAAATTCACGCACAGCCAAAAAGCCGAAAAAAAATTCTTGCTGGCCAAGAATTTTCCACCCACAACCCATCACTTTTCCAATAGTCTGTCCCTTAGTTGTCAAATACAAATGGTGGAAAGGGCGGATTTAGGGGTGGGCCCAAAATAAGGCTAATGACACCATGTGGAGAGGTCTATACTGGCTGGTGCATAGTGCATGCAATATAAACATTATTATTATATAAAAGTAAAGAAGGTCATCGCAGTTACTTACGCAACGTAAGCAAATGCGAAAAAAGCCTAAAATATTATTATATAATCTCCTTTTAAATTAGTTTGAAATAAAATCGATCATTACCTGATTAACTTGTGATTACCGTCTATGTGCCATAATAAAGGATTAAATTAATTTCAAAAACCGTAGACGAAGATCCTGCAAGTTGTAAACGTTGGATCTCTAGAAAAGAGATCTAATCAGCCAAAATATAAAGAACCAAGAACGAGAAGTCCAAAGACTACTGCAAAGCCGATTTAAAACAACGTGTATTGTTTTTTATAACAATATTTTGGCAGGCCATACCAGTCTTCTTCAGGTTTACAGATGTTAACATCCTGTTCCAATCTATTAGATCAGATCTATTAGGTGTAGACGAAGGTTTTGCAAGAAATGCGATTGCTCTGCCTCAGGTGTCAAGTTCATTTATCAGAAAAATGATCAAGGACGACGAGCGGCCATTTTTGATCGATGACCCCAAGACACTGGGGAGGAGTTTCCAGACTCTTTTCGGGCCTTTCTGGGTAGAAGTTCGCAAATTCAAAAGTCATTTTGGGAGTCACTGAGTCGCGTTTCGTGTTGGGTGCAGTGAAGCACAATAGCGAGTTTTCGACAGTGACGCGGGTAAACATATCCATGGAGTCGAAATCCCCATGTAAAAAAGGATCCTTGTTTCTTTTATCAAATAATCCTCCCTTACGTATTTTGCAAGTAAGCATGCAAACGGATTTCAAACGTAATGACGATTTGAGAAAAATTGTATTTAAGAAATTGTTTCATACGCTTTCATCATAAAATAATCCTACTGCTACTTAATTCTTCAGTAAGAACGCAAAGAGATCTCAAAAGTAATAATGGTTTAAAAAAACACGTATTTACGAAATTGATCGTCGAATAATCCTTCGCAAGTAAGCACGCAAAAAAGTGATTTCAAAAGTAATGCGAGTGAGTTTAAAAAATCGTGTTTAAGAAATTGCTTTATTTGGTTCCATAGAAAGTATGCAAAAAGATTTCAAATGAAAGTAATTATGCATGCCGTAAACCATTCTCAAATCAACTCGAGTAAGAAGTGTGGATTTGAAAGTCATGACAGGACGAAAGGATTCCATCGCAAGTCAGCACGTCAAAACAGGCCACAAACCGACAATCATCTAAGACAATCATTTATTTGGCAACTCAGTTTGTGAGGTAACTACACACTTATTTTTGACCCTGAAAACGCGCCATACTTCCCAACCATTACACCAAATGCACAATTTCACAATTTCAATCCGTTTCAATCTTCTTCAAGTTTGCCAACCCAAACTTACTTTTGTCCGCTAAGTCTTTGCTGTGTTCGCTGTGTGTTGCTAGTAAGCTCGTTCTTCTCAATAATGTTTTGAGCTATTACCCCGGTATTTTTGTTTCAATCAATTTGGTGGCAATTCCTAATCAGTGTTAGAATTTTGTTTAAATTTTGTTTGAATTCACGACACAGCTTCTTTAATAAAGAGGTTAAGAACAACTCGGAAATGGGCTTTTTATTGTTTCGTTTTCTTCTTATGCTCAGGAACATGACGTAATATCCACTACGAGGAACTGATTGACTAGCGAACAGTATTGCGCAAGAAATTCTTACGTGAGTACGTGAGTACATGAGTACGTTTTATACAGCGTCACGTACCATTTTTTG
Organism: Porites lutea; assembly: GCF_958299795.1. Classification (NCBI taxonomy): domain Eukaryota; kingdom Metazoa; phylum Cnidaria; class Anthozoa; order Scleractinia; family Poritidae; genus Porites; species Porites lutea. The sequence continues at coordinate 17,180,629 of NC_133210.1, forward strand.
AAACGAAGAATTAATTCAGAAAACCGAGATTCTGTTTCTTTTGCTTCATTATCTTCGGAAAATGCATACAATTGTGTTGGCTTTTAAGACTAAATGTCGTCTTGTGTCGTAGTGAAGTGAATCAATTACGTAGTTTTATGCAAAACTTTCCTCGACCTCTAACCTTGTGGTCCGTGACGTCACGACAAGAGGGCTTACTTGCCAGACATACTGAGGTACGGCTGAAGCAAGTTGCATTGATCGTCTCAAGCAAAATCATAAATGGCAACCACGGGGATAAATGTTTTAGGTAAGGTATTTTGATTTCCTTTTTCAGCAGTTATTCCTATTGCCAGAATTCGGAGCCTACCGTTGAATCGATAAATTCGAGCTAAAACAACCACTTGTAACTTCTGTATTATAAATAACTTATAACATATGTATTTGGGAATCAAACTGGTCGCGTTTGGTGCTTTACTGTACGGCCAAACCTTGAATAGTCATGGCGCCCGTGACTTAAGATGCGGTGTACAGCCTGGAATTACAACCCATGACCGACATTCACTTCATGCTATATTCAAACTGCTTTAACCCTTTAGGTCCCAATGGTGACCAACATAAATTTTCTCTTAACAATATCCATATGTTGCCAAGAGAAATGGTTATGACAGTTAATACAATGATCACTTAAGAGAAAATGCTTTGATCTGTTATCAAACTCTCTCAACTAATTCTTAAAGGAAATGTATGAAGAGCAGTTTGGAGAATTTGTGGGTGGATATTGGGGCTTAAAGGGTTTTTTAAGTTGAAGATTATTCTTCTGACGAATTTACAAAGCAAGAGCAATAATTCCTTTCACCGAACATACCTGCGCGTGGCCCACGTTTGTTCTGAGAAGGGGAAAGACCCGGGTCTTACGCTAAACTCTGACTGTCCACTAGTTTCTCCGTGAGTTAGCAAGTGCTCACGGCAAACAGACAAGATCCGCTTTTGAAAAGAAATTCACTAAATTTATAGGTTAACTTCCAGAAATATATCGCTTTTATTATTTTGTGACAATTTTCGCAATCGGCGCAAAACCCATACCCTTTGGAGCGACACAAAACTACAGTATAGTTAAAATAAGGGAAACCAAAACTGAATGCAGGGCTGGCAATACGGCAAAGGGCTGATTTATTATAGGCATATATTTCGGCTAACAAAAGTAGCCTTCCTCAGGGCCAGAACTATACTTAGAGAAAATATCTTTTAACGGCTCCAAAAATTTGAATTTAAAATTCACATAAGTGGTTAAAAATTTACTACAATCATAAATACTAGATAGAATAATATACAGGTAAATGATTATACAATAGAAATCGAAACAGTTCAATGTTCGTTCCTTCGGTTCAGAACGTCTGGTGACAGGGTTTTGCCTCTATCTATGAGGTAAGCTTCTCTTGCCTTAAGTCGTGACATGCTGAGGGTGTGTTGTAATTCCAGCGGAATAAGGTCCATGTCTGCGATCGAGTGTCCAGGTTGATTAAAGTGGGAAGCGACTGCTGCTGTGGCGTTTGCGTGGAGTGGATTGTTTGTTGCCTGTCTATGTTCTTTAAAGCGTTCACGAAGTGTGCCTTTAGTTTCACCTATACAAGGGAGTTTCCCTTCCCCCGGCTCCACACTTGTCTTTGATTGCCCTTGAACAGGTTGTCGGCTTGTGGGGTAATTAAGCTAGAGACGAGGAGGTCCTACAGCTGACTCGTTCCCAGACGTCTCTATCTATTTTATAAATGCGGGATTTGAGAATCGCATCGCATGGGGGGGGTGGAACGCGAAAAGCAGATCTTTTGTCAAAGACCAGAAAACAATAATTTTAAGTGACGATCACGACAAAACAGGCATTTAACAGGTCTGTCAGGTTTGTTACACACAAACGTTTTCCCTGTCCTTTTCTTTCTACCGTCCTCTTATGCGTACGTTAACATTGTGGGAACCGCCACTAAGTGATAGGGCTCAGATGTCACTTCAATATAAATTGTGTGAAGAAAAAGAAAAATTACTATGAGCCAAACAGACAAAAGGCCGTCAAAGAAAAAGGTTAAAGTTCAATTATCGCCAGAGTTAAACCGGGTTTATTGCTGTTGTGTTGGTATTTGACGTCTTGGGCACGTAATTCATGGTAGTCTACATATAGTCGCCCTAATATTATCTCCTTACCCTAGTAATATTTTTATACCCCTTTCACCCATGTATACCCTTGTAATACTGCATACCCCTTTTACCCATGCATACCCTAGTAATACTGCATACATACCCCTTTTACCCATGCATACCCTAGTAATACTGCATACCCCTTTTACCCATGTATACCCTAGTAATATCCTGCGAGAAGAGGTTTTGTTCTCTCTTGCATGCCTTCTAGCGTTAACAAGGTCGTTCGCGAGGCTTGTCAGTCGTGGCTTGCCAACTATGCGACTGACAATCCACGCGAACGACTTCGTAAACGCTAAAAGCCATGCGAGAGAGAAACCTCTGCTCGCAGAGTAACGTCTTGCTTGTTTTCTCTGCTTTTTTAGTTGGTTTTCTTTTGATTTTTTTACAAGGCAAATATTAAAAACGCTGGAATATATAAACACAAAAGAATTTTGAGGTGTCTGTAAGTTTAGCCTCCTACGCAGGCGTTCCAGCTAAGGGCTTCGTCATGCGTGGGACAGGACAAGAAAGAACGTCTCTTAGTTTAGTGGTACTCACGTTACTTTCTCGTTACCATGATATTTTTAAGGTATAACTATGGCTATATGGACTGCAGCTGTATTCGCTCAGGGTAAGTACAAAAAGTACCGGCATAAGTAAATATATTATTTATGCGTGGCTCGATTTCTGCTGCTGAACCTCTTCCCCAGAGCACTTTTTCCCTCGCATGTTGACGCACGTGAAGGGGACCTAAGAATGAGGCTGCAGTCCACTTGTACCCACGGTATACTCCTCTAACGCTGGCTCATTTCATAAAACAGCCGCTGGTATGAATCGTGTCTATAACATTAATGTTGCTCCGGAACATTTTCAGGATTATGAGATCGATTTTTCCGTGCTGATAGGGGGGTTGGAATCTCACGTGGTAAACCTGTAAGGTTATACAAGGTTGTATTACAGTTGAAGTCAGTACTTTTTTTGCGCTTGAAAAAATTCAAATTAATTACAAAAATAAACGAAATCTCAAAGGCATCATGACATTATCAGTGAATTTGAACCAATTAATCTCCACTTGATGTTCAAAATCATGACCGTTTAATCTTGTTGTATTAATTTTCGTAGATTCTTGACGTCGGTGCCGACCTTAATTGATAAATCTGTAACTGTCTTCTAATTACCATTTGTTCAAAATGCTTATTTATGCCAGTTTTATTCATCCGGTTTTGCAATTATTTGAGCCTATGAGTAACGTGAACTCGTCGCGTTAATAGGAAATTAGATCTGCTTAGAAGGCGTCGACATTGAGGAGAAAAGTAATTAAATGATCTTGACGAGACTTTTTTCGTCCTCCACTCTTTGGTCATTCCGTTTCATTCTCTCCATCTTTTCCCTTCTTTCCTATGTTCATTTTCATCCATCCTCCCTTGATGGAATACAGTTATGTCATTCATAATCTTATTTTCAGATATCAGTCTGAGGGTGACATGTCCTACTAACACCTCACTGGAATTCGCGTTAAGGTTCTACCAAAGGAGAATCTTAAGCCCCAGCTATCAATATCGTTACTTCCTAACTGACAGCAATTGCTCGTGGTTAATTCAAAGCAACTTGTTAAATGGGCCTGGCTACATAATTAAAGTTGTTATCAACGCCTTTTCATTGGAAGGTAGTGAAAATTCTCTTTCGTTTTACGACGGAGGTTCACCAACGACATCTCGCCTTCTTGGAACATATCGTCGTTCATATTCTCCTGATCATGGTGTATTTTACACCACTGGACCCTTTCTGTATATCGAGCTCAAGGTCTCACAAAAATTTCGATGGCGGACCGATGGCTACTGGCGATGGAAGGAGTATTATCGCGGCCGCTTTAACATCAGTTATTCGGCAGTCAAAAAAGGTGTAGTTGATGTTTCCGTGTTGTCAGTTCTGGCAGCTAATATTGTTTATTTGTTTCTTTGCTTTATTAATTAAAATATATTTTGAAAGTGAATGTGCTCCTCGCCGTTGAATAAACAACCTGTAAGTGGTTTAAAAAGAACCTGAACAAATCAGGCTTGACCGGAAATGGAATCCATCCTCTATTAACTGTGAGGTTCACTTTCACGTTCATCGTTTAATCCGCAGTTAAAAGTATAATTTACTCCATATAATTATTCGAATTCATAACACACCATAAATTCTCTTTTAAGCCCCCCCACCCCGGGAGGGGGGCTTAGTAGAGACCGGGCCTTACGGAGAGGAGAAGTCGTTACTTCACGTTAACATGGCAGCAAAATTTTTGGATGACAACAAACCGATAAAGTCAAATAAAAGTCTATTTGCACTATTTCATACTTAACGGACCTTATGCAATTTCATTGAATTTTGACAAATCTTGGCAAAATTTTCTTTGGGACCGTATCTACCGTTATCTAAGTTTAAAAAAAGAAAGCGACAATTTTTGTGTTTTGTTAACCTACTCCATAAAGCGGGCTCGTGAAATTAGGAAGTTTCATGTCGTAGTGGTTCAACGACGGCAAAGAAATGTACAAAATAGCGTGATGCACGTGCAAAGTTGTTTTTGTTAATATAAACATATCATTTTTTTGCCGTTCTCCATGTCGTCGTCGCCGTCGCCCTCTTCGTCGGGGATGGAGGGGATGGGGGTGGGGTTACACTCAAGGTTTGAGTAGAGGAGTGCTGTTCAAACCCTTATCCTGTTTCAGACGAACATTTTTCATTTCGCTAGCCTGTTTAAGACAGGAAACCTTATTTTATGACTCTGATTCGTTTCCTTTTGCATGCAGAATAATCTTTATTAAAAAATATTAAATTACTTAGTATTTTTTCAAACTAGCATCAAATATAATTAGATTTTTAAGGGAAAAAAATTAATTGTACCACAAATGTACTCCGCTCATCGCTAACCTTAATTCACACTGTCTTAAGACTCTTAAAAGGCCTCTTGTACAAAAAGATGCCCTGTTCAAGGCACTAAATAACGAAATTGAGCGGCACATACACGTAAAGGTCAAATATGGGAGTGCATTAAGGGTCATTCCTATAGCCCCTCTTCGCCTCCCTTCTTTCAATCCCTTGCCTAGCCATTTCGCACTGCTTCGGATTCTTGTTCTTTGGTTCTTTTAGTTGTTCATTTGTTAACCGAGTATGAACATTTTATAATTGTTCTCTTATTATTCACACAGAGACGATCTGCAGTCCACCATTTTTCGACAGTAAGGTTCAGCGGGTCCATGGTTCTTCAGGCACTCTGTTTGGCCCAAATTACCCCAATCCGTATGCAAACGCAATCGGCATGAGGTCATGTACTTGGGTGATCTCTGTTTCTACTGGCAATCTGGTGAACCTAACGTTCGAACATTCACTATATGAAGCCTTTGGAACCAAAGGCAGCGTGGAAGTACGTGATGGCCAGTCCGCACATGACGAGATGATTTTCAACGCTAGTTTTGGTAACCAGTTTTCTGTTTTTTCAACTGGAAGGTATATGAGGATTAAATTCAGTTTCTTTATTAGTGGCAGGGATGGGAACCAAGGTCGCGGTCTCGGAGCACATTTTAAAGCAACCCGTAAGTATAAATTTTTTGTTATCGTGTCCTGATCTTTTTTTCACAAAGACCACAATAAATGTACCTTGTTTACCCTTAAAGTTTTGCATAACCATTGTCTTTGATTTTCCTTGGGACTTTTGAAAATGGTGAATTAGTATGTGTAATCGAATGGTGACGAGTGAAATTAGGGAATAATTTCCTGCGCCATTTTTCCCAAATCCTAATTTCACGAGTATACCATTTGATTACCTATTAATATCATGGGTGACGAATTACGTTAGCAATCTTGGATTTTTGCATGTTTATCCTGAATCGTATCGATCGAGAACTCCACTCTCTCAAATGTTTAGACCTTAAATTTGGCTTATAAAGTTCAGAATTTTTTAGACTTTTTCGGCAAAATACCTGTTAGAATCCTTCTTGGTGTTCTCTTGTGAGTTCAGGTTTTCTAAAGCGTCTTTTTGTGCCCTGACATGTTCATTCACGGCTTTTTTAAACTTCGTCGCCATCTTGACACTGAGACGTACGGAAGGGTTGCCATGGCAATTTTGTAATTTCACATGTGAAATTACAAATTAACGCTGAAATTTCGCGCCAAAATTAAGGAGTAATTCGTCACCTATGATATTAAACAGTAAAACAGATGTCTCCGAGTCCCAGACCGCAAACAGACGACCGAATAAAAATTTGGCTGTCTAGAGTTTCTTTGTTTCAAGACGCTTACCACATTTGTCAGAACTGCCTGGCCAGACCAGTCCAGTCTTCAGGAGAATTCCACTACTGATCAGGACTTTCCAGTCCGATCACTTTATTTCTAAATGGTATGCACGGCAGTGATAGGTTGAAGAAAAAAATAATAATATCTTTTTTTTCAATATGACCGGTCTTGCCAACCAGTTCTGACTTATGGAAAGTGTCCTTACTCTGAAGCGGGTTCTTTTTTTAAAAAAAAACCGACGTGAATGCTCGACTTTTAGAAATACGAAAATGAAACGAGTACAATCCAATCCTGTCAGAACGAAGCCACTGGGGAACAATTCCGGGGAACAATAAAAGTGTTCGTATTAGCTTGGCGTCTGTATTGAAGTCAGAAAAAAAAAACATTTTATTATAGCGGAGCTCCCCCAACCTAAGAAAATGTGGTAATCTACCCATCCGAGAAATTTTGGTAATCACGTGACCGTACACCCGTCCGTCCGCACCACAGACATACCGATATAAAATAACTTAACCAACAGGTATGGCAACCCAAATGCAACTTGAGGTTGTAGTGGCGGGAATTGCATGGTCACCCACGTCTTGTGAAGCAGAGACAACTAAAGAGTCAATAAAGACGAAAACGGAAAGCGGAAATTGTTTCTGTATCCGTGTTGTCTAAAGTATTTAGCTTAGATTAAATGTTATGTCCACAAATTTGGAATATAGAGAAATAGAAATACAGAGAAAAAGAGAAAGTAGGTGACAGGCCAGCGACGCTCAACGAGTAAAAGAGCGACCGAGAGCTAGAGCGAGAGATACAATACAATTGAGATATTTTTTGTTGGAAGATCAACATGAAAATTTTGTAGCGGCGGTTAGAAAATGAGAAATGCTAGCGGCCACCACGGTGAAAATGAGCGGCAGCAAAAAAAAAGGTCAAGAACAAGTACGACATTTCTTCATAAATGTTTAACTAGGAAGTTTATGGAAGTTTCACGTTGCAGTCGTTCAAAACAGCGGCAAAGAAATGTACAAAAAAGTGTACTTTTTTGCTGCTTTTTTGCTATTAGACCCACTGTTGTTTTTCCGCCGTTCTCGTTGCCTTCGCCGCTTAGCATTACACGATTTTATATTTTGTTTGAGCAAACTATAAATATTATCGAGAGCTTCGCTTTTAGCCCTGGCTAAATCTGTATATTAACAACATACTAAAGAAATAAAACAGGACACTACTATTGTCAAACAAAACTTCTCTAGAGAGTCAGAAAGCCGTTATTCTGCTGACTGTCTCAGTTAAAGCACTCAGAACTCGATCATTTCTACAGTAGTTAATCATAAACAGTAATCTCTAGAACTTATTCTTCGCCAACGTAGTCAGAAATCTGGGCCTAGACATTATCTTATTCCGTCAACTGTAGCACTACGAACATTGAAATGGGGTCATCCCAAGGTTTTTTTCCTTCAAAAAAGATGCAGCGGCTTATTAAAGAACATAGTTGACAATAAGAGAGGCCAGGAGCCCATGGGCTCCTGGCGAGGCCGGGTAGCGAGGATAGAATGTCGACTTGAATCTGTTGAGCGTTCTAGAAAAAAAGATTCCGTCGCCCACTTTAGCGGTTGAATTCTAGACTAAAAAGTAAGGGCTTTTCCCAGGGAAAAAGAAAACTGTCGATCGGTAAGCTGGTGTCCGTAAAGCGTGTTTCCACTGCCATGTGTGAAGTTTGACGGTTGACCTTAAATTCCACGAGATCGAGCTTCGTCAGTAAAGGCCTTCCAGGTGGAGAAAGGTCCATTTCCATGTTTTCTTCCCTTTCTTCCCCCCCCCCCCCCCCCAAAAAAAAAAAAAAAATTAACAAAAGGTGCTCGTCTGAATTCACTTTTACTAACTTCACTCTGCTCTATTTTCCCTTGATTCCCAAAATATTCCTACTAACTGATTTTCGCAATTTCGAAGCGCAAGGCGCGAGCAGCCTCACGGGCGTTTCAGCCTCGCTCCAGAGCTATTGTTTGACTGCTCGCGCGTACTTGAATACACAAAAATAAGGACTGTATCGAGGCAAAGAGCGCTAATATTGCCATCAGTCAAGAGTATTATTTCTTCTTCTTCTTGTCTTGGTACAAGAATTTGTATAAAAAAACGCACTTCCAGGTGGAGGAAGGTCAGTCACACTCAAAATGTTTTCAGCACAAAAGTACTAACTGCCAACATATATTTCTAACAGCCCCTTTTTAGCTTGTATGTTTTGTTTTCCTATTGCAGACCAAGTGATGGTAGCCCATAGAAAGGTTTCTTTAAGTCCTATGCACGTGCATATGTATGCAAAGTTAACCCTTAAAGTCCCAATAGTGACCAACAACAATTTTCTCCTAACAATAATCCATACACTGTCAAGAGATAAAGTTATGAGAATTAATAAAATGATCATCATAGAGAAAATTCCATGATCTTTTATCAAATTCTCTCCACTAATTCTTAAAGGAAGTGTATGGAGATCAGTTTGGAGAATTTGTATGTGGATATTGGGGCTTAAAGGGTTAAAGACAAAAGGCAAATTCCCTATAGAATATCAAGTGGTCTGAATTGGGAGCCATAAAAAAGGTCTATTGAGGACACTATTTTTATGTCCGAGCCAAGCGAAGGTCTAGCTTTTTGCATTTCTCAGTTATTTTAAGTAGATTTTTAGTATTGATCCGGTCCCGAGAAACGAACTCCAGAGTCCGCTCTTCACTGATCAAGCGTTCTACCACTGTAGTCCTCCCGCGACTAAATGGAACCACAGGTATCCCAAGCTCACGAGAGTTTGAATTGTTGTTGCGTAACAGGGGGTCAAAAATTGTAATAAAAATACATCAGAATTTCTTACCTCGTCTCCTTGTCTAAATTTATGGTGTTTTCTTAGCATTTTTGGCCTTCAGGGCCCGCTGGAATCGCCCTGAAACGGCCACAAATGCTAAGAAAAGGTCAGAAATCTCCGTAAATTTAGACAAGGACACAAGGTAAGATATTCTGATGTATCTTTATTACTATTTTTGACCCCCTAAATTACGATGGCTTTAATCTCAATACAGACTCTTATAATACTTCTGTTACGTACCAACGATTCTCGTTCGTGAGCTTGGGGTACCTTTGAATGGAACTAACACTCTTATTATCTTGAATGCGCTTTATATTTACCTAGCAATGATGAATTTTGTTTTCCTTTTCAGCTCTTTATATGAGGGAGACTTGTTTGCCTGGAAACAAACTCAACCCTCAACTACAGTTGACTAGAGATCAGGGAACGCTAAAGAGCCCTATGAAGTACTACCCACCTAACTTGTATTGTAGATGGTCCATCAAAGTAACAGAGGAAAAGCCAGTAGAGCTCACCTTTAAGAGAATAGATACTGCTAGAAGCTGTACTGACTGGGACCGCGCCAAACATATATGCCTGTCTTACGAATGTGAAGACTATGTGGAGGTGCAGTGGGTGGAGAGGAACTACACAATGGTTAGAAAAAAATACTGTGGTTTCTTGTATAAAACCAAGGACAAATATCACAAATTGCCAGATGCCATTATCTCGACTAATGGGAGTTTGACGGTGATTTTTTCATCAAACGCCAAGGTCAAGGGGATTAAATACAGCGGTTTTGAGGCTACTTTCAAAGCTGTGGATCCATCAAACGGTAGGTAGATTAATTAAACAGTCTGAAATGCAGCTATAAACCCGATAACTCGAACGCTGAAGGGAAACGAAAAATAATTCGAGTTAGCGGAGTCCGCGCTACCAGATTTATTAAATATTTTAGTTTGCCAAGTTAATTCAAGTTATCAGGGTAAATTTCAGGGAAATGATGATCAAGGGAAAGGAAATTTAGATCAAGCCAGCGAGGAATTAGAGTTATCTGATGGAAATTCCTTTGGAGGTCGAGAATTTTTTATCGTTCGAGAAATTTTTGTCGATCGAACATTTTTCATCTGCCGAGAATTTTTTATCGATGGAGAATTTCTTCATCGATCCAGAATTTATTAAAACGATCCAGAATTTCATCATCGATCGAGAATACATTTTTTTTATTGGAGTCAGTACTGGTCAACAGTCTCTTTTGGCGCCATTACACAACAGACAAAATATAAAGGCAAATAATTTAATTTTGGGACGGCTTGGCAAGAGCCAACCCTGCAAAGTACGTATGTCAACTAATACAGCAGTAGGTAAATAACTAATGTACAACACTCGTAAATTAGCTTTTACAAAAGAAAGAACTGCTACAACTGGTCGATCTCGACCTGAATCCTCCAATTAAGCACGCAGGTTTAGTGTCGGTTAGGCCGCCAGTTAGGCTGGGAAACTAATTAAAACTCAGATCAACGACTAACTGGGACAGGGTACACTGTAGGAACGCAGAGGCTGAGCACAGGGAAAAAACTAAGAATCGTTCATTAATGTACCCAACAAGGCACGTAGGCCAATTAGTTCAAGGACAGCTGACATAAGTATAAATAGAAACAAAATACACTAAAAATCAATGATTTATTTCATATACATCCATCATAAATATATTAAGTCAGTGAAGGAACAGGTGCACAACTGTGATAACCGTACTAGTACGTAGGGTAAGAGACGCGGAAAAAGCTGAAAACTAGCAGAGCTGAGCTACCGCTTACAAGGGAAACAAATGCGGTCAAACGGGGCCCAGAAAAAACCTGCCCAAAAAAACCCCGAAGGGAAAAACTGCAGGCAGGAAATCTGGGTAGGAACTAAGGCTCAAGATCAAAGCCCTTCATACGGGACTTTACAATGTATTCGAGAATAGACTGCTCCTAAAATAAAACAAAAAATTAAGAATAACCAAAGGAAGGCTTGTTCAGAAGCCTAGATGACGTACACGCGATATACACAGCCTTATATACCCCCGGTATAACTACCCATGGTGCGGCTGGGCTAGTACAGAGGCCCTGTTGTATCTCGTGCTGTCAAAATATTTTTTTCTGCCTTCTTCGCGGGCTCATTCGTCAGAAATAACATTTGCCTATAGTATGCGATTCACCATTTTAACATAGACCATAATGCATCTTGTTTACCCCCAAAAATTCTGCATAACCATCGTTTCCAATTTCTCCTGGGTGTTACAGTCGTCCCAAGAGAAATCGAAGACAATGGTTATGCAAAATTTTGGGGGGTAAACAAGGTGCATTATGGTCTATGTGAAAATGGCGAATTGCCCATGATGGCGGAGGTGTTGAAACTGTTGTTTGTCGTCTTGTTACTTAACTATGATTTTGTTAGAGCACACAGTGAAGATTTAAAGATGGGTTATCGCTATTATCGCAGTCGCTACTCTGTTCTATTTACGAAACACATTCTTGAAGAGATACGAAAAAGTTCTCAAAATCTTCATCGTGTGCTACAACAAAATTATAAATGGAGAAAGGAAGGGATGAACCTTTTCACTGACACTTTATGCGAACCGGTCGCGTAGTTCTAGACTACCATATGAAGAAAAGGGTATTGCTTAGTGTCTTTTCAATCTTTTATATTACGTCATTTTGTGATTGCAGCCATACGTAACACCATTCAAACTACCCTTCAACTTTACAGTGGCCCCTCCCCCAGGCTGCACCTTCTCTGACAAATTCCATGAATTTTTATCATTTTGCTTTCGACAGGGAAGACAAGGAAGATAGCAATCGGCTTGAGTGTTGGCGTAGTGATGCTAATAGCACTCGTTGCCTCCATTGTGTGCTTCGTTAGACGGAGAAAGGCCCGTGCGTTAAGTAACCACTTGACGACAGTCAATGCAAGAAATACCAGTTCTGTTACCACGCCGTTGACTAGAGCTAATGCAGGAAATAACGGTCATGTTACCGCAATGGAAACGAGAAATAATTCAAGAGATACCAGTCTTGCTGCCACAAGAGCAATCACTACTGCATCCTATGGGACACAAACTTCACCTCTATCCCCTCAGGCAACACGGCAACATTCCGTAAACCTCAGTCCATCAATGAACTCTGCTTCACTTCAAAAAATACCATCAGGACCACCCCCAGCGTACCCAGGTTCACCCGACTCACCACCACCCTACCCAGGAATTGTTGAAGTTCCGCAATATCCCCCTCCGGGACAATCCTATCCATGGGAGCAAAGGCCCCAGCCGTCTGCTCCGCCCCCAAGTCCTTGAAGTAGTATTGGAACTTGCCTGTGTACAGACCCACCCCCCTCCCCCACTCTCCTAATGACCACAATGAGCTTTTGGTCGAGAACAATGAGCTGGCTAATAGTTGAGAGTACATAAATAGAAAAGATCCGAGTTATTCGGAAAAATATATTGATGACCAGAGCTAAAGAAAAACAAATCAAGCCAAAGAAGTATTAATTTAAAATTGTATATTACAAAGACCGTCAAAAAGCTTAAAAATACAAACTACCAAAGTTTGTTCATACGCATCAAGAAACATGTTGAATTAAAGCAGGTTTACCAAAGTAAAAACTGTCAGAAAAATGGCGTTTTTGCACAGGTTTCAAGTACTGATACGCCTTTAACTATTTCTTAAAAGTTTGCGATGCTTCTGAGGGGCACGTTTTCAGAGGAACTTCTTGCGTTGCTTCCTGATAAATTAAACATACATGTTCTAATAGGTAATTAATCGTGGAAATAAATGACGTTTGCATAACTCGTGCGACGTGATAATGTGCTGTAAATAACAAATTTATATACAAGGCTTTTAGTCTGCAATTAATTTTCGCGGAGGTGCAAAACATTCGGATAATTAAACAAACGATATTCATTTAACAGAAAGCCCCTCTCTCGTCACGTGATAGCGGGCAAAGAACACTTTTAAGGCAGACCTTCTTTGTGAAGCAGTCAGATTAAAGCACCTCTCAGTGAATTTGAACAGTTGGTCGTGAGACGGCAAACGTAACACCGGCCGATGTTGAAAACATCACTTTAAACTTCGCTGTACCTGTGGAATTATCAATGGACATAATCGCAGCCGTAAATATTCTTTTCTCCATCACGGCATCTCTTGGCAACGCTCTGATCTTGCTTGCTCTTCGTAAAGTAACTTCTCTTCATCCGCCAACTAAACTGCTGTTTCAATGCCTGGCGATCACTGATCTGGGCGTTGGTCTTAGTTCCCAGCCACTCTTCGCCTACATGCTGCTAAATGGTTTTAGAACTGTTGAAGTAATCATAGTCAGTAACGCTATTCTCTCCATTATTTTTTGTGGAGTTTCGATGCTCATATCAACTGCCCTCAGTGTGGACAGACTTCTCGCTCTGTTGCTGGGATTAAGGTACAGACACGTTGTAACACTGAAGAGAGTTCGTATAGCTGTTGCCTGTTGCTGGTTAACTGCTTTTGTGAGTGCATTGGTCATATTTTTGTTTATAGGAAAGACCGTTACGAAAATAGTCATGAGTTTAATAATTCTCTTTGTAATTACTATCTCACTGTTTTGTTACACGAAAATCGTTCTTAAACTTCGGCAACATCAAACCAGTGTGCAAGAGAATGTCCACCAAGGAATGGCGAACGCAGGAGGAGTTCCAATAAACTTAGAACAATATAAAAGGACTGTTGTAAGCATAGCTTTGGTGCAGATGGCATTAGTCGCATGCTATTTCCCATCACTTATTTGTCTTATATTAGCACAGCTAGATGGTATTCCCTATAACGTCTTTGTCTCCATCATTCTTACCAGTATAACCCTCCTTTACCTTAACTCGTCTTTAAACCCGTTTTTGTACTGCTGGAGGATCAAAGAAGTTAGACAAGCAGTTTTGGGTACAATCAAAAGGTTTTGCTCACGTCCAAGCTGATTAACAACTATAGTCTTGTCAATATTCGAAAGCACAAAATCATTTTAACACTGATTTTGCCTTAAGTAAATAGTGGTTCTCCAGTAGCTTAAAACAATTGTAAGGAAAAAATTAAAATGTTCAGTTTGAATGCATAGTTATTTTCATCATGAAGCGTTAAATTAAAAAAAAAAACCGGTAGATGCCTCCGTCGAATTCTGCCGGAATTCAAAACAATCTGAACAACGGATCAACAAGGGAATCCGGGAAAATATTAGTCAGCTGTCTACTTGAATGGACTGCTGTTTACTGTTCTTTCCACTAGATCTATGATCGAAGTATCCAACATTAGTTGATAAACATCTTAACTTTCGTTTAAATAACAAACGGATATTCTTTTGAAAGCTATGCCAGGTTTCCAGAAAATGACAGTCAGAAGCGACGAGCAGTTAAATGAGAGAGGAGTCACTTCTAGAGTTTTTTCAAAAAAGCTTTTAGGTAATAGTCATGAATGATAAACGGTGATGACTTAAATAAAAGACTTTTTTAAAGGCAATTATTTAAAAAAACAAAACAAATTGAAAGCCTATAAATGGATAATGTTATTCCCTTATGAACACCCTTTTAGGTTTTTAATAAGAGACTGCTATCCCAAATCAATCAAAAATTAAGCTTTAATAGAATGGTTCTATTCAAGACGTCTGAAATATCTATTACCAAGGCGGCTATCGGGCGGGAACGTTTTTGTTTCTTTTTTCTACCTCGGACAAATTGTTAATTTAGCAAATAGGAGAGACCTCAAGAGCATTAATCTTGATTACACAGGCAACTAGAAAAAAATACACGAGCGATGGAAGTTTAATTAACAGGAAAACGTCGCCCAGACAACTGGCAAATTTCGGAGCCTTGCAACAAAAATTTTCAAAGATTTCTTAGATACGGGCGCAGTGACCATGAATGTTAAGCTGCATTTTATAAAAATGGATGAGTGAAACACCATTAGCAAAAGTTTAACAACAGTTAATGGACTTGATAGTAAATAGAAAACTTGTTATTGACATAAAAGGAATGCACTCAGTCTACAAATGTCACACTGTGACTCGGTAGGCTTTTTATTGTTATAATTTCAGTTTCCACTCCCTAGAGTTTTATAATGCATGTTAATTGATTCCTAAAATGATAACATCTATTTTGTCTGCAATGCAAAGATTCCATTTGAATAAAAACTGTTTCTTTTACAGTCTCAAGTTTGGCAAGAGGTATTTCAGGGGCACCCACCGACAATTTTCGGAAGAATATCTGTTCGGAAGACGATTTGAGATCTAGAATTTTCGAAACATTTGTTGTAAAATTTCTTGCTTGCCTGCCTCTCCTAGGATTTTCGAACATGTAAAAAATGGTATAATTGCCTATTTTTAACGGATTTTTACCCTAAAAGGCCACCTAGAATTTTCGGGAGCCTTTTTTCTGGCTGAAATTTTCGAAAAAGTAAGTTTTGATCCCTATTATTTTCAGATCACTAGACTTTCAGCTAGGAAATCCGAACAGATGAAAAATTTTTAGGGGATAAAAGTATGCCTATATCTACCGTTTAAATACTAAAATACGTTTAACAATGCTATGTTTAAGTGGTTTTGAACTATATTCTCGTTGGGTGCCCCTGGTATTTGAAAGCACACATGTATCCGTCAGTGCTTAACCAAGCTTCTTAAAATTAGGGCACCCAACGAGAGGATAGTTCAAAACCACTTAAACATAGCATTGTTAGACGTATTTTAGTATTTAAACGGCAGATATAGGCATATTTTTATCCCCTAAAAAGTTTTCATCTGTTCGGATTTCCTAGCTGAAAGTCTAGTGATTCGAAAATTATAGGGATCAAAACTTACCTTTTCGAAAATTTCAGCCAGAAAAAGGCGCCCGAAAATTCTACGTGACCTTTTTAGGGTAAAAATCCGGCCGTTAAAAACGGGCAATTATACCATTTTTTTTAGATGTTCGAAAATACTAGGAGAGGCAGGCAAGCAAGTAATTTTACAACAAATTTTCCGAAAATTCTAGATCTCAAATCGTCTTCCCAACAGATATTTTCCGAAAATTGACGTTGGGTGCCCCTGTCTTAAAATGGTCCGACATGAGAACCTGCAGAGCAATTTAAAAAGTGGCGGAATTATTTTTTCCTTAATTTTCCTTTATTGTTAAACCTGTTCTCTGCTTTTGTTTTTCATTTTCCTAATGAAAGTCATTCTTAGTCTTTTCTGATTTCCAATGATCATAGTATAAGTTGGCTAATTGGCAAGAATACACAAAATTAATATGCAAATAGAAAATACCCTCGAAAAATGATTTTGAATGAATAATAAAGTAATTGTTGCACACGGCTCTCACTTTTATGATCTGAAAACTTATGCAGATTTCGGACCTCAACAAACTAATTCCGCTAATACCCTTCGTACCCATAAAACCGGATGTCTGCAACTCCTTGTAGTGACAGAGTTGTACAAGTGACAGAAAAAATATGTGAAAACAGGAATAGTATTTGGGTGAAATACCAGTCCCTGCTGCTGGCTAGGCTCGCAGCAATTATACAGAATGTTATGGTTGATACTTGTATTCTGGTAGAGTATTTCGTAGAGCGCTCATTTCATTTGATTGAAGAGCATGACAGGAACCTGAACTCCTGTGAAGTTATAATGTTATAGTAATATATTTAGTTTTGTATACTCGCTTTATTTCTTTTAGCACGTTACAGAAAAATTATACAAATTTAGCTGTAATCGTCATTTTCACATAGGGCATAATGCGTCTTGTTTACCCTCCAAAATTTTGCATAACGGAACCATTGTTTCCAATTTCTCATGGGCACCCAACGAGAATATAGTTCAAAACCACTTGAACATAGCTTAGTTAAACGTATTTTAGTATTTAAACGGTAGATATAGGCATATTTTTATCCCCTAAAAAGTTTTCATCTGTTCGGATTTCCTAGTCTAGTGATCCGAAAATTATAGCGATCAAAATTTATCTTTTCGAAAATTTTAGCCAGAAAAAAGGCTCCCGAATTCTAGGTGACCTTTTTTAGGGTAAAAATCCGTTAAAAATGGGCAGTTATGTTCGAAAATCCTAGAAGAGGCTAGGCTCGATTACCAGCCCCTGTTCGGGAAAATGAGCCCACAAGACCGGACCCGGGAGACGGCGGAAATCGAGCCTAAGAAGAGGCAGGTAAGCAAGAAATTTTAAAACAAATGTTCCGAAAATTCTAGATCTCAAATCATCTTCCGAACAGATGTTTTGGGTGCCCCTGATTTCTCCTGGGCATTACAGTCGTCGCAAGAAGAAATCGAAGACAATATAGTTATGTACAACTTTGGGGAATAAACAAGGTGCGTTATGGTGAATATTGAGGATATCAATATACTGCTGTAAGAATAAAAAATACAACGTTAAATTTTGACTTGCTAACAACTCATCACTAATGATAACATTCTTATGGTAGATAGTAAATAAAATTCCCATGATAAAGTTCTATTCGTTCCCCTGTGGAATTCTGTAACTGGTACTTTAATTTTTATATAAAATTTAGGAACGTATCCGCCTTTTTCGTGGTGCCAACTATGATGGTTTCATTATTTAACATTTTAGAAAAGCATAAACGTTTTACATGTAGTGAAGCAGTATTCTTAAAGATTATCAAAAGCATTTGTAGTATGAGAAGGGTGTCGTAAATTAGCTATGCGTTATTTCTTAGCACAGGCCACAGCGAGACATGGGAATATTACGGAAATACCCCCAGGTTGATAATCATTAAATACTCATGATATCTCCCAGAAAATAAGCCTTAAGTAATTTGATCCTTATCTTGAAAAGGATTATATTTTTGAAGGATTCGTACAGGGGCACCCAACGACAATTTTTGGAAAATATCTGTTCGGAGGACGACTTGAGATGTAGAATTTTCGGAGCATTTGTTGTTAAATCGCCTGCTTGCTTGCCACTCCTAGGATTTTCGAACTCCCCCAAAAATAGTATAATTGCCAATTTTTAGCGGATTTTTACCGTAAAAAGGTCACCTAGAATTTTCGGGCGCCTTTTTTTTGGCTGAAATTTTCGAAAAGGTAAGTTTTGATCCCTATAATTTTCGAATCACTAGACTTTCCGCTAGGAAATCCGAACAGATGAAAAATTTTTAGGGGATAAAAATATGCCTATATCTACCGTTTAAATACTAAAATACGTTTAACAATGCCATGTATTCTCGTTGGGTGCCCCTCTTCGTACAGTGCAATGAAAAGGAAACCCGATAAGGTGATTACTGTTTCTAGAACTAAATATTACTTTTTTTTAATTAGCTGTGAATGGATAACTTATCTAGCATGTTTTGTTGTATACTAGGTAAGCTCTTTTTTATACTGCGTGGGGGAAAATGTTTTAAAAATAAAGACTTCTCTTTGCATGTAAAGAAACGAGTATACACGATACTGATCCCTACACATTCTTCTCGAACTAGTGATTATTTTTCAAATATGAATGGATGAATCTTGCCTAAGTATGTTTTCTTTAGTTTTACACGAGCGTTAATATTTTATTGATTATTGTTGTTTTGGCTTGCTTCCAGAAAACACGATAGTAAACACTGTCTTCCCTGTGTATTACTCATCCTCAATTCGATCATTATTAGGGTTAGCCAGCCTTTGTGTGATTCCTCGGTTTTTTGTATTCTCAATAAAAAAATTCCTTTTAATAAATTTATACCTGTCCAGTTTATAATTGGCTTAGTTTGCATTGCCTCTAGGCAATAAGCACACTGTTATATAAATATAATATAAAAATTTAATGAAGACATTTATCAATTCAAAACAAATTCCTTCCGTGAAAACGATCAAAGTATCTCTTTGACCTTGAACTTTTGATTTCGCTTATGTAACATTATTCACTAGCACTGACTACGGCCTAGCTCACTCGCTTTGCACCTACATTGTTTTATACCTGGATAGATACGACGAACAATCTGCAATGGAACGTTAAAACGTCTTCAGTAAAACACGACCAACAGACCAGTGTTTTAAGAGGGATCGGGGAACCGATCGACTGCATCGTATATGAATGAAAGTGATAAGACATTCTTGAAAGCCACGAGACCTGACGTTTGCGAGCCAAATATCATTCAATTCTGACACAGGAAACTTAAATTCTGATTCCTTTAGAGCAGTAGCCTCTGCAGCCTGTGCAAATTCAAATTAGACTGCAACTCAGTGTTTTATCCTGATTCCCGGTGATTGCTGAAAGTAGAGCGTAGAGTTTTGAACAAGAAACTCTGGTCCCCTTGATCGCTACTGCCGGAGGGAAAGAATAACGCCAGTCCTCCATTCACTGTCAGCCGTAGAAATCCCAGTCGCTTAGCTTATCTGGAAGCAATTATGGAAGCAGATGAATCTTTCGACACCGACTTAGAGGAAGACAGCGTCTTCGAAGAACTTGAAATCGCCGACGGAAACGACGAGGTTGAGAATTCAGGAAAGTCAGTTCAGGATATTTACCTCGAGGCATGTAAAAATAATGAAGTTTTTCCTTCATCAAGATTCTTGAAACGATGCTTAACTGAGAGCGTAGACCTGAGCCATTACGGCCTCGGCAATCCTGGCACAAGAGCCGTTTGCACAGCTTTGGAAAAATGCTCAAATGTAATAAACTTACAACTTCAAGACAATGGCATTAATGACAAGGGAATCGTGTCAATCGCAAAGATGCTGAAAAGAAATGTTCATATAGTCAAGGTGGATCTGTTGGGCAACCCTATTGGCAAAGGAGGTACTGATGAACTAGGGGATATGCTACTGCAGAACAACACCCTAAAAGAACTAAACCTTAGCAAGTGTAGTTTGCAAGGGAAAAACTTCGTTGTTTTTTGTAATTCAATTAGGTTAGATGCCCCGTTGACATATTTGAATTTGTCATACAACGACCTTGGTGACAAAGGGGCGTCGTTGCTTGGGTCGGCCATCAAGTGGAACACAGTCCTAGTCACTCTGGACATCAGTTGGAACAGCATTCGGGTCGAAGGGGCTCGGGTCTTGGCTGAGGGATTAAAAATGAATACTCGCCTCAGAGAGATGAATATTAGCTGGAATGGCCTTCTTGATAATGGCATTGCATCTATGCAAGATGCATTGTCGTGCAACCAGACGCTCAAAGTCCTGGACATCAGCAGTAATTGCATCTCCAATAAAGGTGTTGCTTCCATAGCAAAGTTTTTGAGGACGAACAAATGCTTAGAAATTTTGAAAACTGGGCGGAATCCATTCCAAAGCTTTGGTGCCTGTATTCTCTTGCAGGCAATAAGGAAAAATCTATCGAGCGCTTTGAGAGAGTTGCAAATGGACGATATAGTCTTTGACAAGGATTGCGCCCGAGAGCTTGAACTTTTGCTGGAAGGAAGGCCATACTTCACGTGTTCCTGGGATATCAGCATAAAGGGAGAGCGCAAATCGGACGAGATCAAGAATACGACTGATGTTTTTGATGTCTACTTGGCTTTCGTTCGCACTCGAGGGCTCCGCTTGATCGAATTGTTTAAGATTTTATCGAAGGACCGCGATGGTGGCAAGCTCAGTAAAGAGGATTTTGTAAGTGGAATGAAGAAGTTAAATGCGCCATTTCATGACATGAAATTAAGGGAACTGTTTGATAGAATGGACCTAAACGGTAGTGGTGTCATCAAGTTTCAAGATTTCGTTGTTTGTTCCCGTGGACGGTATTCACATTTAGGAAGACATATTTCAGCAGCAACTTAAAAAAAAAAACCAAAGGGCCAGTTTCTTCATCATCACCACCACCACCACCACCATCGTCATCATTATCATCATCATCATCATCACTATTATTATCATCATCATCACCACCACCACCACCATCATCATCTTCATCATCATCATCATCATCATCATTATCATCATCATCATTACTATTATCGTCATTATAATCTTCATTAAGGTGTCTAAGCGTTTTAGCGCCACTTGGCACTAATTAGGGACACATACAATAAAGAACTAACGATATCAAAAGGAAGATGAATGTCAAGGGAATGTCTAATTTCTGAACTTCTTGTTACAACCGTTCCCAAAAATTCTCCTTACCATTTTCGTATTGATATTTTAGCCCAACAGGGGCATGGGCTCCTGAATCCAACCACTCTCCCTTCTCTCCTTTGGTATATCTTCGTCCACGAGCTCGATTTCACGTGAATTTTAACGTTTAGCAGAAACAAATAACATGCCTCTGCTTTTAGCCAATCACCGTACGGTAAGTGCTCGCACGTAAGTTTGAACTTCGTTCCGAACTTTTCGGATTTTTTTATGCTCTCTCTTCGTTGCTTAGGTTTTGAGCTTTTCCTGCCAGGTACAAAAAGTCTCAATCGCTTAAAACTATGTCAAAATTGTCTTTCTCTGAGAGGAAGGGGTAGAGTTTTATAATATCTACCACCCTCCGTTCTTAAATCTCCCGTGGAGAGTACGAAGTTGACAAAATGACTGTTCCTTACTCCCTCTCGCCCCAGTACTCCCTCCTTTTCCTTCCACCCGCCCAGGGCCCAGTTGTTCGAAAGTCGACTAGCGCTTAACCCGGGGTAAAATTTAACTCGGGTTCCTCTTTCTCGTGTTAAAAAGCATTTTTTCGGACAATTTTCTCTGCTATTTTTAGAGCTTCCAATCATCAGCTTGTAGACAGACAGAATTAAAACTGAAATGCTTTTTAAACTTTCAAATCTGAATTCAAATCTCGCACTAACCCTGGGTCATCTTAACCCAGCTTTGCACAACTCGGCCCTGGTTCAAAAAAAACTTGTCGTTTTCGAGGGGTGGGGGGGGGAGGGGAGAATTTGAAAATAGACTCAAATGTTGACTAAATCACGTCCCCGGTATTCGTCGAACCATGTTCAGATCTTCTTCGGAATGCTCAAGTGGATCCCACGTCGTTTCAGTTCTATTACGTTTTTGAAATTGCCTTAATGCATGACTTTTAAAAGGCACGTTAATCTTTTGGCTTGAGCTATCAATCGATCAATTTATCAACAAAGGTTAATACGTGGGATGAGGTTGCCCACCATACAAAGACAATAAACAAAAACAAAAAACAAACAAAAAGAAAAGATAACGCCATTGTTTATTTGTTTTGATAGTTAGTACCGAAAAATTGTCATAAATTTTTATCGAAATCAGACTGTATATGATCATCACTCGTCCAACATGAATTTTTTTTGTAGTGCATTTTTTTTAGTGACTGAACTTTGTAATCATCTTCTGACACAAAAACAAAAATCTTTTTATGGGTATATTTGTGGAAAGTTAACGACAAAATAATATAGCTGTAGCTCGACTTAGGGCCTGTTTACATGGAGGTGGGGGACCGGCCCCAGGTAGGTGAGGTAACCCGCTTAGGTGGGGTAACCCGCCTGTCCATATAATCCCTCATTTTAATTTGATCACGTTTACATGTTAAGTGAGGTGACCCACCACATGTTACCTCACCTATCTGGGGTCCCTCACCTCCATATGAACTCAGGCCCTTATTGACATACCATAATACTCTTTGTTTGTCACCCCAAAATTTTGCATAAGCATTGTTTTCAGTTTCTCTTGGGGCCTTTTTAATTCCCAAGGGAAACTGAAAACAATGCTTTTGCAAAATTTTGGGGTGATAAACAAAGAGTATTATGGTATGTTATGGTATTTTCTGGAGTGGTCAATTGAACAGGAACAACAGAGCGTTTTCACTCACGTGACCAGCATCTATGCAAATTTATTGGAACAAAAGAAAGCGTTGTTCAACTCCCTCAGGATTGATTTGGAACACCAACATGGCCGCCGTTTTATTGTTTTGGAACACCAATATGGCCGCTGTGACGTCATGTGAAAATGCTTTATAGTATTGTATGAGACAACGCCTAACATATCTTCGAAATGCGCATTCATATTGATCAAAACACAGACATAACGTACTTGCCTGCACAGTAGTCAAGCTCTTCCTTTAGAATTTGGACATGTGATGTTGGCAGCTTTTCTTTTGTCGAAGGCGGAACTTCAACAAAAGAAGCTTTAAAATATGGAAATCTTTTTACCACACGGGACTCTCTAGCCTGCGAAGCGCAGACGCATTTCCGGTCGTCGCTTCTCTCCCTCCGAAAAATAGCGTCTGCGAACCCGAGCGGCAAAACGATTTCCGTGACGTAAAACCTTTTTAGCCAATCACGGTTTACCTCTTAAAATCAAGGAACTAACTCGCGAGACTTCTCGCAGGATCGTGCGCGGTGGATATGTTTTCAAGTCGAAATTGAAAGGACGACGTGGCTTGTGTATAGCCGTCCTTTTTTCTCAGAACGACGCGTTTACGAAAGTTAATTTGCCAGGATTGTGGGACTGATTGACGAAATAAGTATCAAGAGGAGTCATATCCAAGAAAAGATTAGAGGACAATTTCCATCTATTTGCCTACGGAGTCATTGATTTATCACACCTTGTTGTTTTGATCATATTCGAAACGATAAATGTCCTAATGACAGAAGACGTATCATGCCGTTTGTTGCTTCTGTTCCTCCCTGGTTCCTGACAGGAAAGTGTGCCTTGGAGAACTCTTCGCTAGTTTGTCGTGTGCCGCTTTAGATATTTTTAGTAGATATCCTTTATCTTTGAAAGGTAGGACATGTGGTAATTGATTTTCCATGCGTGGTTGCTTCTTGGTTCAGATAGAACTTTGATCAGATCGAAAGCATTTTATATTTGTTCCGGTATATTTCTTTAAGTACATGTTCTTTTCAAGGTTCTCATTTCCATAGTTTTTTGTGAGATGAGTCGAAGCGTCGTAGCTGAAATGTTATTTTGACTATGATCTATTTACTGCTGTAACTATTTATTTCACGCTGGGTCTGGCCCAGGTTTATAATATTTCAGATCATTGTGTTGTGGCGATACTAGAATTATTAACGAGCGATTGTTAGAGATTTCTGAATCAGTCAAGGATGTGTCTGTATAATTGATTCACCACCTTTTGTCAGCGCTGGTTAAATTGAAATAAATAAGTCTGAGCGCGATGTCATTAAGCTATGTTGCTTTCCTTTCACTGTAGCGATTATTTGGTCCGGGTTTTGTTTATGTCACGTACTGCCGTCTTTTATAAAGCGAAACCAAAGGCCCACATCACATACATAGCTTAAGAAGCCGTTGCTTCATAAAGAAGTCACCATTCAACGTCGCAGGAAACCTTGTTATGATCGTGAAATTTACGTTCCAAAGCGTATTTGGTAATTCTCGCCAAAATCCAAGACACTTCAGCGCGCGAGGTCGCGAGGAGTCACTCGAGCTGTATTCTATCCTTTGATCTGATTGGCCTACATCAAAACAAAAGGTTTTACGTCACGGAAATCGTTTTGCCGCTCGGGTTCGCAGACGCTATTTTTCGGAGGGAGAGAAGCGACGACCGGAAATGCGTCTGCGCTTCGCAGGCTAGGGACTCTCTGATGCAGTAGTATTTTACAGTTGTTGCAGCACTAGGTAACCACTTGGTTCGGTCCTTGGGGTCAGGGTACATCCAGCGTTCCTCGTGTGACAATACAAGTTTGAGGGGAAGTTACAAAAAGGAGACAGAAACAATTAATTTAAACTTTTCCGATTATTGATCACGTGAAAAATTAGAAGAATAGCCTACCCCCCCATCTCTGAGTAAAAGTTTTTTTCCGGAGGGGGTACTGGAGTATCCCCTAGAAATACGAAAAAGAAATTGGAGGGTCTTGTTTTCAAGCCGACCCGACAGCGAGTCCAATAACAATAACCTCAAAAAACACGTGAGTATTTCCCCGAAATTTAGCACCAGTTCATATTATCACGTGATTCCAAGTAAAGGTGGGTTCGTGGTTTGCACATTGCTTTTCCAGTAGCCACATTCCTCTTTTCAACATGGCCACGGGTTTCTCTATAGCGTCTTCTTCGACGGAAAATAATCTTTCTTCTTCTAGCTCGGCGAGCCTTTCATACAAGTTGAAAATAACCCTATTAGATGACCAGTGTACCGATGAGGAAGGTCGCTGGCGGAGGGTTATAGTACCTGCGAATTTCTCGTTGTACGGTCTTCATATCCTTATTCAAGAAATCTTTGGTTGGAAAAGCTATTACATGCATAATTTTATGTCAATGGGCGAAGGGTGCAGTTTGAGCGAGGACGAAGAAAGCAGTTTAATTGAACAACCTTCGAAAAAGCCAAAGAATGACCGACCAGAACATGATCCAGTTGAATACAAAGTGACCGACGGGTACTGGGAAATTGAAAAATTGACCGAAGTTGGAAAATGCAATGGACTTTTCGTTCGCTATTCGCATGTGCACCAGAAAGGTTGTTTTACAAGCCCTCACCAGGTTAGGGGTGAACTAGTCTACAAGTTGTACGATGTCTTCAACGAAGAGAATCGTTATCTTGAATACGAGTATGATTTTGGTGCTTCGTGGAATCATGTCATAGAATTCGAAGGAGAAGAAAAAGACGCTAGCAAAAATGGCGAATTTCCATCGTGTGTTGACGGAAGAGGGGCGAATCGGATGGAAGATTGCCAAGACGAAACCTCGAACGGGGAGCTCAAACCAAGTTTCAAAAGAAAGAAGTTTAACTTAAAACAATGCCAGCGAAATTTACGAAAGATTTTTGCTGGAAAATGGCCTTTTTCCAACGTGGACAGCGCGAAAACCCCAAAATACTACGCATGTTACTGGTTGAATGTCAAGAAGGGAGGATGTCGCGGGACGTCCTGTGATGGAAAATGCTGTGGGGTTTGCCTTAAGTCGGACTACATTGGTCAGTTGGCTGCGCTACCCAATGAAGAGGCAAACAGATTGTATGAGGTCACAGAGAAGCAGTTGAATAAGATACGAAGAGAGTTTTTGGAAAATGGATTATGCAATTACAAGGAGTCAAACGGCGATGCTTGTATTGAGTGTAATAAGTAATTAAGTGATGAAGACCTCACTGAGAAGCTGCAAATCACTACAATTACTCCTTGCCGACTACCCATAAATTTTTATCAAAGAGTTATTTGCCTCGTTGTTGTTGTCATAGAGTTGAATTTCTGGAATGACAATTTTGAAGGTGCCAAGAGCAATTTTCTATTTATACATGTTACGATTTTAAATTTGCTTCCTTTTGATTAGTGTCCCTTTTTTATATTGACAGCGGGTAATAATCACATCCCGGAATCACATTAGAATTGTTTAAAAAAGAAGTCAAGATAAATGTTATCCAATGCAATTTTTTTCAAACTGCTTTTGACTTACCTTGCAAGTAATTTAATTCATCCAATAAAGTTATTCTCTTTTCGTTTCAAGTGACAATTTATAACTCTAACGGTTTCCCCAACCTCATGGTTTGACCTTCCCATCACACGGCCGGGGCCGGGCGATTTTTCCAGTATGTCCTCGCCCTAGCGGTAGCGGATTCAGCCTCCCCCCCCCCCCCTCCCTTTTTTTAGACCAAACTAAGGCTCGAAGGGCCGAAAAAGAGTTTTTTGAGACTGGCCCCCCCTCCCCTTTTCTAAGGGTCTGGATGACCGCCCCCCTCCTTATCTGCTACTTAATCGGCTCCTGCCGAAGGTCTGTATCCGTCACTGCCCTAGAACAGTGCAATGAACAGCAACGTTGCAATTACACAGCGTTGAGAACGACAACAACGATGTAAACCATTCTTTCCAAACAACAAAACTAAGGTTCGTGACTATTCTACTTTCAATGCAAAATCTTTCATTGACGACTTGCAGAATATTAATTGGAATAATAGTTGCAAACATACCGATGCCAATCAATCGTTCTCCAGGTTTTACAAATGCGTCAACAAGTCAATTAACCGTGAACACGCCCCTTTAAGAAGTATATCCAATCGTAAACAAAAATTCCTTGCTAAACCATAGCTGAGTGCGGGTTTAAGAAAATCAATTCGGGGTAAAGAATAACCTCTTCTATACCTCAGACAGGGACAAATACAAATTTTACAGAAATAAAATCATCTATCTTACGAGATTAAGTAAAGCGAACTATCGAGAACTACTACCAAAGTTTCTTTGATCTCAACATATGTAATATGCGTCAAACTTGGAAAGGAATTAACGAGCTAATTGGAAACTGTAAAAAGAAAAACAAGCGCAACTCAACTAACTCTATTCGCTCAAACCCGAATGAGGTTCCAACTAGTGACCCGAAGGAAATAAGTAATATTCTTAACAAATATTTCGCCACTGTTGGGAGCAAACTGGCTTCTAAAATTCCTCAGACCATTCTTTGATTATTTAGATCCGCCACTTAATCCTGCTGAAATTGGCAATAAGGGTCATATCCGTACCTCTAGCCACGATTTTTAATCAGTCTATTTGCTCAGGGATTTTTACATCTAAACTAAAGTGTGCTAAGATTATCCCGATATTTAAGGACGAAGATGACACTCTGCCCGAAAACTACCGACCTATTTCTCTGCTCTCGATTTATAACAGGATTTTTGAAAAATTTATTTACTCCAGAGTTACCAAGTTTGTCAAAGATTGCAACACTCTCTATGATCAGCAATACGGTTTTCGCAGTAAGCACAGTACTGAGCATGCTGTACTTGATATTGTTAACACAATTCTCCAAAATATGGACAACGGTAAATTTTCGTGCGGTGTTAATCATCGATCTCAAGAAGGCTTTTGATACTGTTAACCATGAGATTTTGTTAGCTAAACTTGGAAATTATGGTATTAGAGGTGTAATCAACTCCTGGTTCAGATCATACCTGACTGATCGAAAGCAAACTACGGAAGTTAATAATGTTGTGTCTGAGGCTGAGACGACCTTGTGCGGCGTGCCACAAGGCTCAGTCCTCGGACCACTCTTATTCCTACTGTTTATCAATGATATTTACAAGTCCTCTTCGTTATTTGCCTTTTATCTATTTGCTGACGATACTAGTATAATACTTGCAAATAACAACCTAAAGGAACTCGAAACACTTGTTAATCGCGAGCTTGGCAATGTCAACGACTGGCTAAAGGCCAACAAACTGTCATTGAACATAAAAAAAAATCATATTTTGTAATCTTTCGTCCCCGGCAAAGAATATGCCCTTCATACCTAGGATTAGAATTCTTGACTCCGTGACTAACACCTACGCAAACCTTGAAATGAAAGATTATGTAAAATATCTTGGCTTAATGATTGATTCAAATCTTTCATGGAAATACCACATCGAATCTATCTGTCACAAAATCAGCAAGTGGATAGGAATTATAGCTAAGATTCGACATTATGTCCCGCGTCGTGTTTTACTTTCAGTTTACAACTCATTAATTGTCCCTTACTTGACTTATGGTATTTGTGGTTGGGGAAAATGTGCCTTGACATTTCAAAGAAGGATCGTCACTCTACAAAAACAAGCCTTACGTCTCATTTACTTCAGTAAGTCTAAGGAACACGCCGTACCCTTCTTTCTCAAATCAAATTGCCTTCCCCTGCCTAGCCTATTTTTCAGAGATTGTAGCTATTTATTGTATGATATCAACAGACAGACAGCACCAGTTGGTATACTCAATCAGTTCGTTAAAACAAGTCAGATTCATAACTACAGAAGAAGATCTGTCTCTAGCGACTCG
This sequence comes from Porites lutea, assembly GCF_958299795.1. NCBI lineage: Eukaryota > Metazoa > Cnidaria > Anthozoa > Scleractinia > Poritidae > Porites > Porites lutea. Next base: position 17,209,474 of record NC_133210.1, read on the forward strand.
TTTTATGTTAAGTTCTCTAGGACCGATAAAATGTATGCCTTTTTCACGAGAATCGGAGCCCAAATTTGGAACTCTATTCCTTATTCGATTAAAATACTTAAACGTTCGTCCTTTCGTAAAAAAGGAATTATTACTAAATTTCTTGCTGTCAGAAGATGATTATGTCGAAGTCTCCCGTCTCATTAAGTTATTTATAACTTTAGGTTAGCCTCTCTTACCTTGTTTTATGTTAGTTTAAATTCTATTTACTGTATAGTAGTGTGTTCACTGTTATTTAGTCCATCTCATCTATATATAAATCTTGTTTTGTAATATGTCTTCAGCTCCCCCCGCCTCGATTAGTTTATAAGCTATTTACGGGTGGGAAAGTAATGTAATTAGTTATTTTCCAATTTTCAATAAAATTTGTTGTTGTTGTTGTTGTTGATAACGACAAAAGCTGATTGTCAACCGCGTTAAAAACTCTCGTAGAGGTCACGGTGTACGCTTCCTTTACTTCACGATGCCTAGCGCTACTGAAACGTTTTTGAAAGGTTCAGTTTGATGACACATTCTAAAGTGAAAATTTCTTCCAAATTAAATGGGGGCAATTAAATGCACTTCAGCGAATTCGTTAGGTGGAAAATCCAAAATGTTTTCGTCAGTAACTTTTTTTTTCCGGGTTAATGAAATTCAGCTCAGGACAGACTTTTAATCCAGTTAAAACCCGCGAGTATTCCCGTGAGTAGCTAGCATTGTCTACTTTTTACCTTTCGTGTTTTCCGATTCCGCCTTCCAATTTCTCCTTTTTAAAACGTTAGTAGGAGGGGAACGTGAATAAAAGTCCCTATGTGGAGCATGGGTCAATTTAATCGAACTTTACAAATGTAATTACCGTGTGGCACGAAATTTTTGTGGGCTCTAATTTTTGCGATTTTTGCGGTTTTTCCAGCGATCCGCAAAAATAAGCTCTCGCAAATAAAAATTACCGCAAAAATTTTTCCTTAAAAATTTAAAACAGAGTAGATATTCACTAATATAAATTCGCTACACAAAAATACAGTGCTAAGAAATAGTGTCTGTTCAATCACAACTTGTCTCTTTCATTCAGAAACAACGAAATACTGGTTTATTGCTCGGAAATATGTATTTCTATTGCACGTACTCAATAAAAACGAAAATATTATCAGTGCTGGGTACTGGGTACTTTCTAAAAATCGCAAAAATTAATTCCCAGCAAGAAAAACTAATCTGTCCTAATTGCAAAAATTAGTTCCCGCAAAACACAAAAAATCGCCAATCCGCAAAAATGTACTCCCGCAAAATTTTCGTGCCACACGGTAGGCTCTTTGCATGACTTGATCACGTGATCAACTTTCGGTAAACAAAAAAACAGTTCACTTTTAAAAAATTTTGTTAGCACAAGCTGAAAGAGCATATTAAAAATAGGTAACATGAGGATTTTCAGAGGCGATTGTAACGGCCGCCGAATGTTGGAAGCATTTGTATGAGAAAAACAACTTTTACCATCCAGTCACGCTTGCATGTATTAAACCTGCGAACAGCAGACCTATTTCCGGTCGTCGCTTCTCTGCTAAAGATTTAGAGTCTCAAAACAATAGCTACACTGGTAAAATTAATACACTTGTAAAAGTGACCCCCAAAAACTCGACCACTCCAGAAAATACCATAACATACCATAATGCTCTTTGTTTGCCACCACAAAAGTTTGTACACGCATTGTTTTCAGTTTCTCTTGGGAGTTAAAATGTCCCCAAGAGAAACTGAAAACAATGCTTATGCAAAATTTTGGGGTGACAAACAAAGAGCATTATGGTATGTTATGGTATTTTCTGGAGTGGTCAATACCCATACAGGAGCCCATGATCGAGTCCTGTGTGTGTCATGGGTTCCTGTCCCATTTGTGCGATCCACCCCCCATTGTTGTGCTTATGAACTTCCCATGGGTCTCCGAGGTCGTGGTAAAGTCTCGTGATTTTCGTGAAACTCGTAAAACTAAAAAGAAAAACTTTTGGGTTGTCGCTAGCGCTTATTTCTTCCGAAATGATTTGCAGTTGTTTAATAGCACTTGTTCTGGCTTGTTTTATAAACTGTTCTCATTGCGCGGTTTCGGTGGCTAAACCGAGCGCCGCTCAAGCAAAGTACCTCGACTACGAGATAGGAGCCAGCATACACTTCAATATGCAGACATTTAATAGAAGTATGAAAGCAGGTAAGGATTTTGGAATAATTTTACTCCTTGAAAAGTGATACACCAGTGTGAAATAGAGTTTCTGAACCATCTAAGCTAGTAACGCTCCTAGTGCTTAAGCTTACATAGCTGCCAACTTTTCTTAGGCAAATGCGTGAGACTCTAGCCTTGTCATGTCATGACGACAGGAGGCCTACACAATCTGTTTGTGTGACCGATGTAATTTTATGGTAGAATTGCACTGTATGTACCATTTGCTTCAGCTGTGGCGGTATATCGCTAAATATCTGCAAGTATCAAAGCTAATGCATGGCTCAATTTTACTTGTTACAATCCCCCCCGGGCAATCCACGGGACAAGTACCGGGGGTGGTAGGGAGGTGGGGCAAATAAAAAAATATCTTCTCTTTGATTTTGTGAAGTACATGTTATTTCCTGCACTGTTTACACGATGGCTCCGGACCTCAAGACTACGTATTTTTGAGGAAAAACAGGAATTTGTCGGAGAGTGGCTGGAGAGGAATAACTTATCAAAATTAAAGTTTGTATTTGAAGGTATGTTTAAAATTTGAAACAAATGTGCATATTGTGCATACCTGAATGGCTTTTATGTTCTGGAAAGGAAGGACAGAAATATTTCTTCAGCTTAGCTTTAAATAATGATAAGTTTTTATATGAAAATGAATACAAGGCTTTTGATATATATAGAGAAACAGAGACTCGGTCCAGTGTTCTCATGAAGTGCTCTATCGAGGAAGTGCTTTTTAAAGAGTTTTTCTTCTTTGTTTTCGTTCTCAAATTTATTGTTAATGTTTTAACTACATTATGATATCCAGTTCACTATCCTTCCCTCAATAAACTCAGGAAAACGTTTAGAAAAGTTGTGAAAATGTGTTGTTTTGCTTTTGTACGGATCAAAAAGATGTTGCAAAAAACATATATGAGGTCAATCGGGAGCTTGGTGGTGGGGAATTGTCTCTTTCTACATGCCCGGGGGTTGGGAATAGACTTCTAAGAGAGAAAAAAATTGAAAATCTCTAGGGGTGTGTCTGAGGGCATGGGGGCACGGTTACAAGTAAAATTGAACCATGCATATGTTGTGTTACAGAGTGGAAATTGCGTTACGAAGTGGACTTTGTGTCACAGAGTGTTCTGAAGTGGTATTTTGAGCAATTTTGAGGGAATTTGAGTTTGCTGTTCACTGCTGCTCGTTAATCAACCAATCAATCAATGAAAGACTTAATTTAACTTCGAATTTGTTGATAGCAAAATTGCTAAGATCTGGGAAGAAGAACATCAAGGGTGGATTCAATTTTTTGAACTGATCTAGCACTGGAGCAATTTTTCCCCCAGAAAATCACATCACTCTGCTTTCAAACTGTACAGCAAGAAGGTTGAAAGATTCACACTTCTTTTCGTACCTTTCAATCAAAAAGCCATCTAAAAGAACCACAGCTAGTCCCTAAAGAAAATCAAGATTCCTCAGTTTTGAATGGTCAAAATGCATAGCAAGATTCATGTGTGCCAGCCAGAAACTGTCCTGCTGATTTCCTCTTTCTGATTGGATGTCATTAACCAAATGGTTAAACAATAACTGATTTATAGCAGACTTGATAATTGATCACTGTTTAATGACACAATTAAAAGGTGTTAATCAGCAGGACTGTTTCTGGCTGCACGTGTGAAACTTGCTACAAATTTTGACCATTCAAAAACTGTGGTATTTATTATAGTGTGTAAAATGTTATTGCAGTGTTTGCTGGGAAAGTTTGTTTGGATAAATGGTAGCTTTTTTATTGCCAGCAACAAGAGAAGCCCACATTATGCATGTGTCACATGTATGTAACCAGCATTTGTTTGGACTTCCACTAAGAATGAATGGAATCCACAAAACGTAATTTGGTCAGGCACGTTTTGACTTTCTACCCTTGTTATCTGATCACGCGTGTTTTAATCATCTTTCAATCATCTTATCTCAGGTAATTTTTCTTTTTCTTTTGTTTTTGGGTATGGTAATATATGCTAATGAAGTTGAAACAAAGGAAAAATGAAATTACCTGAGATAAAAAGATTAACTACAACATATATTTTACGTTTTGCAGTTGTGGATTGTGTTTGTTATAATGAGGATTTCGTTAAATTGAGGTTCTGTTGCATAAATTTTTACTGTAATTTTGGCCAGGCTGAAGAAAATAGTTTGTTGCACTGAGTACTTCGTTATAATTATATAGAGGTTTGTTAAATTGAGGTCCAGTACTGTACTGTGTAGACTGGCTCTGAGCAGTTTTAAGCAGTTTTTTTGCTTGTTCTTGAGTTCGTAGTGCTGTAGCTATGTATAGCTCGGTCCTAAAATGTTATTGAAGGACGTGTGTCAAATATGATCCTAGTATATGGCCTCGCTCTCCATGAGTTCTCTGTAACTCAGGTGGATAGAGTGCACGCCTGATGTTTGGGAGGTTAAAGGTTTGAATCCTGTCTGGGAGTTAGATAAGTTTTGTCTTTGTCCCTCGCTCGTGGCATGCTGATTATTTCATTATCACATATTTATTTGAGTGTTTCCTTACTTGCATTGTCCATGATCAGGTCATGTGGTTTCCCCGGATGCATTTAACCCAACCAAGTTGTCAACAGATGAGTGGTTAAAAGCAGCCAGTAGTTTTGGTGCAAAGTATGCAATTCTCACTTTAGATCACTTCAGTGGCTTTCTACTGTGGCCCACAGAAACAAATTACAACTACTCTGTAAAGAACAGTATGTGGCGAAACAAAACAGGAGATGTGGCATGGGAATTTATGCAATCTTGTGCAAAGTACGGCCTCGAGCACGCCTTCTACTACAGTGTTCATGAGAATTGGTATATGGATGTTGATAACTACAGAACACACAATCCTGCAGCGCAAGCATTTTATAACCACATTGTTGAACAACACATGTATGAACTGTTTGATCCTAAGTCAAAGTATGCAAACCCATTTATTTTTTGGTTTGATGCTGGTATTGTACCTGGTGTTAGTCCTAAGGTTGGGCCAATATTGCGTTCATTGGGTAATAATACTATCTGTATGCAGTGTCCAACATTTGCTGGGAATCAAGGAATTCGTTGGGTTGGTGATGAGCAAGCTGTGGCACCATTACCTCTGTGGTATTCAGTGCCGGATAACACGTGTGATATGGGAAAAGGTTAGTAGATAAGTAGCTAGCCTGTATTGCAGACCTTATTTAACAATGGGAACATTTGTGAAGCAGTTCCAAGATCCTTGTTCTGGGCCCACAATGGATTCAACAAATTACTGGAAGTGCGCTTTGAATTTCCTTTCATCGTTAACGGCTTGTTAACAGAAGAATCTTAGGGTGTACTTAAATACAGATGGGGACCCAGAACAAGAATTTTGGCGCTGTTTCGCAGATGGACTTAGCCAGAGTTTTGTTTCATCTGTATTGCAGTCTAGTAGATAAGTTATTACTAACAAATCTCTTTACCAGCAGCCAAAGAAAAAACATTAGCCAAAAATTAGCTACAGCTTGCTTGCACGATGTCTGAGAATTCCACCTCCATTGCCCATTATGGCTCCCCAGATGTTAACCAATCAATGCAAGACAATTCTACACAACCTTCAGTGGCAACAAACCCATCAGCTGGGTACATGGCAAAATCCAACTGCTAGGCCATGCTCCTTCTTCTTTAACAAAACAAAACTGAGTATCTTTTTCAGTTTTACCCCCAGATTGTTTAATTTAAGCCGTTTGACCAATTTCAACTCTCGACTCCAATTCTACACAACCTTCAGTGGCAACAAACCCATCAGCTGGGTACCTGGCAAAATCCAACTGCCAGGCCATGCTCCTTCTTCTTTAACAAAACAAAACTGAGTATCTTTTTCAGTTTTACCCCCAGATTGTTTAATTTAAACCGTTTGACCAATTTCAACTCTCGACTCCATCTGAGACATCTGCAGAGACAGGTGGCAGAAATTTATAAAAATAATAATACTTTGCAATGGATAAATAACTACGTGTAAATATCATCTGAGGCAAATGGTTGAAATCATAAAACTTTTAAATATGCTGTAGATAAAACAACAATGGTATTGCTACCTTGAATTTATCCTGCATAATTCCTCGAGTCCCATAGGAAGGAATTTCTATCCCTGGTGGAGTGCTATAAGAGCATATTCAATCTGAATGATCTAAACTTCAGTGATTATTTTGAACTGCTGTGCAGGAGCACTAAGACGAGATCCAACCATGAATATAAGATACAAACCAAACTCGCAAAAATTAAGATAATCAAGTTTTGGAACGATTTTCCAAGTAACGTAATCAATTGCCATGATAGTCCAGATATCAACAAGTTTGAACTAAGATTAAAGAATCACATGAATATTTCTTGAATAGACATTCTATACTTTTTTAATGATATTTCTGTGATTTTTATATATTTTTATAAACTTGCAATTATATAAATGTACTTTTTTTTTTTTTATTGTTATAATTATTTTTATAGATTCTTTTCTTTTTTTTCTTTTTATGAGATCCTTAATATAGGGTTAACCTCTGGGTTTTCTTTTTCTTAATAACAGTGCTTGTTATTTTGAAATAAAGTACTTTATGTATGTATGTATAGCTGGCGCTTTTTTGGTGTGTCTTTCTGTGACTGTTCGAGAGACACCCAAGAGCAAGATGAACCAGAAAACATGCAAGGTCGATCTGCCTTCTTCCCTCCCTCCTCCCCCATCATTTTCTCATTTTGACCTTGGTTCAGCTTTTGTGGGGCTGAATCTCTTACTTTATGAACTGCAAATAACACACCACACTGCACACAATTCAAAAAGACACCAGCCAGTACACAGGCTCTTACCTTGGCTTTAATTAAGGTATAGCCAGTTTGGCATTGAGTGTCAATTTGATAGAAAGCTCCACAAATTAATGTTGATTTTTTTGCGACAGACCCTGTGTATTAAGATTGATGACTTCATGGCTAAATTAAATCTCCGCCAATTAGCATTTTGTAGCTTAGCTTTTTTGATACAGAAATTCAAATTCCTAAGATATTGATTGATTTCTTAAGTGCAGGAGAAAAATAAAAATGATTTCAACCATTAACACAGTATATAAAAAAAATTATATATCTTGTTAAAGTAATATATTGTGAAAAATAATTATTATATTAGTTATGAATAATTTCACATAATCATTAACAATAATTTTATAATTATTCTTTACAGCTGATCCCTTGGGAACGCAGTTTTGTCCGCCCTTTTGTGACACTGTCATAAGAGAGCACTACTGGTTCTGGAAACCGAACACAACAAGTAGAGTGAAGAGTGTTAGCACTCTTGTTAGTGAGTATTTGACGAGTGTCGGAAGGGGCTGTCACATGGTACTCAACTTGAACCCAGATCCTTATGGCTTGGTTGAAGAGGAGGATATGCAAGCATACAAGGAGTTTGGTGAAGCTGTCAGTTTGCTGTACAAAAATCTTGTCTTCACAGACAAAAATCCAGAACTGAAAGTTGGAGTTGAGATAGTGTGGAGCTTGCCAGAGCTTTACTGGATGGGTAAGGGAGCCGTAGTAATCATGGAAAACATAGCGGAATTCGGACAGCTCGTTGAAGAATACCAGCTGCGATTTAAGACCCTAAATGGCTGGCTTGAGTACCCTGAGCAAGGAAGTAGTGTTGGTCAGAAACGGATTCATGCTTTCCCTGCAGTATTCACCGGGGAGGTCATTTCTGCCATAAGCTTAAACGTCACCAAATTGGTGACAAATGGCACCTCCATTACATTACGTGAAGTTTCTGTTTATGACTGGAATGAGGCAGGATTGAAAGGCTATGTGTGAATTAGTAATTGGTAATAAACTTTTGATAATAAGTAGTTAGTTTTATTGTCGTTAGCACAACCCATGTACAGTACATTGTAATTTGCTAAGCCCTCAGAGGGTGCTTCAGGTACTACTTATTAAACAAGATTGAGGTCATCACAGGGTAATTTCAGACTGAGGCCTTGATGTATTTAGTGAGCTCAATACATCAAGGTCAAGGTCTAAGATTTCCCTGTTATGACCAAACAGAGAAGGTTCATTGTAGACCTGAGTCTGCAATCAATTTAAACCAACAACTGGTCAGCAGACAACTTTAAAAAAAAAATCTTCTCAGTGAGTTGTACAGTTGGGCCTGTTGACCCTCGTCACCTTTTGAGAGCTGTCAATTGACCGTAACATTGATGTCCATAAGGGTTAAACACAGATTGAATATGCCTTGGATGCCTGGGCTAGTAATGCCCGGTCATCACAAGAAAATAATGCCTGGTCAGTACAAGAAAAGAGCCAATCAGAGTGCATGTACTATTGTAGCCATATAATTAAATGATATAATGCACATGAACAGTTAGACAGTAAAACTTACTGACTGTAAAAGTGTGCACAATGCTTGCATCCTATACCCATTTTCTTATTTCCTTGTTCCTGGATATTTACCTCAAACTCCAAATAACTCGAACATTTTTCTATTTCCCAAGAAGGTTCCAGTTGTCAGGAGTCAACTTTATATCTTTAATACAACAGTTTGGTTTGTTCAGAAGTGGTTAATATTAATTTTTTGCTTTCACAAATTTGAAGACTTCCTTTGCGTAGCAAGCTTTTTTTCATGGTAGTGGAACGTTTTTTTTTTCTTAAAATGGAAGAGGAAGGTCCACTAATTAAAAGGTTTAAAGATCACACCTTAAAACTTCATGCCTCTAAAGCCTCCCCCCTCTAAAAAGAAGGAAATTTTTCAAGTGGCCGAAATTGACACAACAGAATCCCTTTGTACTAACTATCCTGTACTCAAGTATACGCAATGCAAACAATTAATTAAAATGAATTTTTTATTTACTTTGACACACTCTTTTTAAAGTATTTTTTAGTTGTATTTCTTTGTATTTCCTATTATATTATTATTAGTTTCTAGATGCAACATTTTACACTTTGCAAGTTATTTGTAGAAGGACATCTAAGAAACTCATTATTTTGTTTCAATTGTTAGATAATGTAAAAATGACATTAAATCACTGATTTTACTGTTATAGTTTTGTGTTTAGTCTGGAGAAATTAACATCCTCTTATTGACCAACACCATACATGGGATCGTATAGTTTCTCTATTTGTTTGATTCAAAGGCCGAAAATGTATGAGAGATTAGGCATTCCTAGCCATGACCAAAACATGCATGTGAGACATTTCTCAGAGGAAGTGATATTCCGAGCACTTGCTATGATACTAGGGACGTTTGGAAAAGGCATTTTTAAGCAATGCCACCAACTGGAAGTGACGTATTTTCTCTTTTCATACGTCGTAATACTACGGAATTCAGATGATTCTCCTGAACATTTAGGCAAAACACTGCCCAAGAATAGAAAAATTTCTACTTTCAGTTGATATGTGTTGCTCAAAAAATACTTTATGTTAGCCTGTATAACAAGTGCTAGGAAATAATGAGCAACAACGAACGGATCATAATACGTTTCTGGGAAACTGCCCACCTACCCCTCCCCTAAGCCAACATTTTCCTTTAAGTGAGAAGTAAGGGAAAGTTCATTTAATATGACAAGGGGGGGGATGAAGATATTGAGGGGGGGCTCCGAAAATTTTTAGACACCCGAAGGGGGGGCTCTGAAAAAATTGTTGCGCTAGGAGGGGGGCTCCGAAAATTTGTATACTTCAAAACCAACACATGACATCATCATACAGATCAGATGGTTTTCAACTCAACAATTTAATGACCTGTGCAACTCAGCTATATCACATGGTTTACAGATATAACAAATGTAGTCTCAGTAATTATTACACTCTTGTTCATCCCAAAAATGCTTTAGAAAATTGTATCACAACTGTATCTCAAGTTTGTCATAGTATAAACCATTGAAGACAATAACGGTAAATATATTTAATACAGTCTAGCGATCTTTTATCAGGGGAGCAAAGGAATTGAAGGAGGAGGGGGGGGGGCTCTGAAATTTTTTCGACTACCAAGGAGGGGGCTCCTAAAAAATTGAACCGCTAGCGAGGGGGGCTGCTAAAATTTCAAACTTCGAGTTTCAATATCTTCATCCCCCGCCCGCTTGTCATATTAAATGAACTTTCCCTAAGTGCTGATGTTGGTTAAGGGGAGGGGTAGGTGGGCAGTTTTCCAGAACGTTATTATGAACCGAAGAACAGGGGATGTGACGGAACATACTAAATGTTTACAAACGATCTCGTGTGCAGACGTATCCCCTCGGGAGCCTCCCAACCAATAGGAATTTTCCACACTCTCAGAAAGGAAGTAAAAACCATCTTCATGGGCCTCTTAGGCAGGCGATCCCTTTTCCTTGTGTGTGTCTGCCTCGCACAACCTGTTTTCTCTTGGCCCCATTATGTCTAAGCACCTGCTATGCGGGCTACTCCATGTTAGTCACTAACCTTTTAATTAATTTTGTAAGCTGTTTGACTGAAGAGGCCTCACCTACCCCAGAAGACTCAAACTTAGCCTGCTAGCAAGCTCTCCATTTATGTGGAATGCAAAAAGAGGTCTGAGAGAAAGCGTGAGCAAGCAGTGAAGCACTTGCATCTCCTTGTGTGACGTTTGTGACTCCCCCAAATAGAGAGCTTGCTCACAGGCTAACTCAAACTCACACCCACATCACTGTCACAAACAAAGTTTTGCTACTACACACACCAAACTGTGGTCCTATACAGTGTAATACTTGGTTCTTACATTGTGTTCAAATAATCAAGACAATCACCTATTACACCTTCCATGTGATGTGGGATGAGCTGGACAATTTGGAGTGATCAAAATCAATGGATAGAACTGACTGGCCTAAAGAGGACGGTGTCTATAAACTTATAATTACCCAAATGGTCTTGATCATCCCACCAATTGAGAAGATCCAGAACTGGATGAAGGCTTTACAGTGTCTGCTATGATTATGGGGAAAAACTATACTTAAATTTACGGAGTAAACTAGTTTATTTTGTAGTAAGGCCATCGCCACAATTTTTTCCTCTTTTCTATATTAATTTATTAATTTGGGGATTTTTCTTAAACAAAGAAGCAAGGCTGAAAGAACTAAAGGAGAGTAGATAAGAACTACAAACCACAGACCTTTTGTTTATGGTAATCCCAAAAGTGCATGCCTACTATTTTGTGTGACTGACATACATTTTAAATTTAAAGCAGGTTCTATACATGTATCTACAGAAGCCCAAACATTTCTGTGCGAGTCAATCAAGAGAGTTGGAACGAGAGCAAAAAAGAGGCATGCAATAAGTTGAATAGAAACGTTTGTTACACAGACGAAGTCTTACAGCATAAATTATCCATATCAGCTCTGTGTAAATGTGACACATCTGTAAGAATACTGTCCAACATCAACAGCAATTTACACTCTTTAGAGCAACCACTAGTTTGCTTTCCTCTGGTATTGTTTTGTTTTCTTGAAAGGTTAAATCTGGGATGCCCAGAAGAAAAGAGACCCAAGATAAACAAGGGAATGGCCTAACCTACGCTAAAAACTACCAAACAGCGCCGGGCAGTTGAAGGGTACTTTACAAAGGAATGTTGCCATGTTTCTTCCAAGGATTGGTAAGTTGCTTGGTGGCTAGCACTTCAAGATCCCTGCAGATTCGTTTACGGGTCATGTGAGGCTTGATAATGTCATCCACAAATCCTGCATACAAGAGAAGGGTAATATAACATAATTTTTTGTTTCCATTTACTGGTAGACTCTACTGGTCAATGGCAAATAATGCTAATATTGACTTAGTGGGGATTGAAAGTTTCATAGACCGTTCCAGGCTCCAAGAAGTTGCGGAAAGCAGATCAAGAAGAATTGTGAGAAAACTGCATGGGAGGTGGAAAGAGATGGAGTGGTGGAACCTGTAAGCATTGTTTTCAATACCATATTTCAGTATACCAGCTCGTCGTATACCCTATGATCGGTCAACTATGACAGATTTTTTCAACACTTATGTCAATCATTTGGCTTTACATGTGCAGTCTAACAAATCTGTTGAGCAAAAAACCCCACACCACACCCTTGCACTCTTTGACATTTGTCATTTGGGTGGTGTAGTGGGCGGATTAAGCTATTTGAAAAGATGCTTACAGGTTCTCCTTTTCTCTCTTCCTGCTGTTTTATCTTGTTTGTTAATTCACTTCTTGCTCACTTTTCTGCTCTTCCACACTGCCCAATAACCTGTCTCAGGCTGAAGCTTTCAGTGATGACTATTCATAGAAACTTCAATTGGGGACTGAGTGGGGAGGGGGAAAGAGCTGAGCGTAAGGACTTGGGGAAATGCAAGAACACCTCCTGTGTTTCGCCTCTCCCCTCTCATTCCCGGCTCCCACCCCTTTTTCGATTGCAAAATTTTAAGCATTGCTGCGTATTTTCTTCCTATTATTTTCCTACCCTTTCCACCCTATTAGAACCCCTAGCCACCCTTTCCTCTCCCACCTTCCGTACCTGTCCTGCCCCCGTGTCCTGGGCCTGGGCTTCTGACACCATGTCCTCCCCCACATAAAAGTTGACATGGGAAACAGAAAGATGTAACAAATGAAAATGTTTAAATTTACCTCTTGTGGCAGCTGGGAATGGATTGGCAAACCTGTCCATGTATTCTGCTTCATATTTTTCTGGAAAAAGAAAAATTTTGAATGTTAGATTTGTACCAATTTATTAAACCTGTTAATCTGCAGGCAGCTTCTGACTGGAAAGGACTTTTTGGGAATATCCGTAAACGTTTTTTGTATATTAAAGTCTAATGTTAAAATATAAACTACAAAATTAATGGACAGTACCTCTCCAGTCAATTGATTTTGATTAACATACAGGATCGCAATACCCAAATTGATCTGGACACGGATTATACCAGCTAGTGCATCTTGTTAATACTGGAGACTTAAAAGGGCTCAAAGAATTGATTGACTGTAGGCCTTGTGAATATCATTATAAGACTCACCAATATCCTCTTTTCCTCTAAAGATGATAGAAACAGCACCCTGGCAGAAAGAAAACAAAACAAAGGTAAGATTATCATATTCCTGTAATGATTTTAGGGTTTCAGGGCTGTCACTCAGTTTTCAAGTTGCTGGGTATAAAGGGTTTTCATTAACAATTTTTATGTTCTATTCTCCTTTTGTTTCCTCTCAAATAAGCCGGGGCTCATGCTTTTAGTGGCCAGGGGAGATCCCTGGCCCTTGTTGGCAGCCCTACAGGTATATTTTTTTCGAAAGTTTCAGCCTCATTATTGGCTGAAATGATTGGGTGTAAGTCAATCTCAAGTCTTGTTCATGTCTCCGAGTTAAGAACCTTTCACTGAAATACAGGTTTCAGTTAATTTAAAACTAGGGTTTCTGAGTTTAACAGATTCTACCATTTTCAACCCCTTTATAGGAGCTCCACATGCCAGAGTCACAGGAAAAAATAACGGATTCCCATTTTTGGATATTTTAGGGTATTTAAAGAATACCCATAAAAATCCCAAATTTGGCAAAGGGAGACAAGTCCGAACCGGGGAATTCCCAACCAAGTTCTCTGATTGGGACTTGTCTCACTCTTCCAAATTTGGGATTTTTGTGGGTATTCTTTAAATAGCCTAAAATATCCAACAAAATGGGAATCTGTTATTTTTTCCTCTGAGTACTGTGCCATTTCACCATGGGTAAGAAAATCTGAATTTGTATGAGAAACTTTGGTTGTTTCATGGCTTTACAACCATCTGTCCATTGCGATCTGTGTACCCACTTATTAAAATCTAAACCAAAGTGAAATGTTTCGCAAAATAAGAAATAGACCTTTTCACAGTTGTTTGCATAGTGCCCTGGACTACAAATAATGTGCATGAGGCTGGAAGTGACTAAAGTTACAAACCATCCCATTTTTCATATGCAACTGGCCAGTGAGTGCAACTCAGTAATATTTAACATTTTAAAAATAACGTACTAAACAACTATACACACACCTTCGCCCCCATAACAGCCACCTCAGCAGTTGGCCAAGCATAGTTAAAATCACCACGGAGATGTTTAGAGCTCATGACATCATATGCACCACCATATGCCTACAATAATATTATGATAATACAATGTCAGTAATTTCTCCCCCACCCTTAAGAAAATTCAAGTCAAGCATCATGTATTCTATTACTACTTTCCCTGAAATCTTAATTTGTTTCAGAGACCCTGATCAGCTGCCCCCAAGATTTTCTGCGGTCTCGCAAGACAAGAGAGCACTTTATAATGGTACCATGATTGTAAAAGTGTATTTCCATGTCCTGTACAACAGTTGCTTAAAGTACCCCATATCTTATCCCCCCCCCCCCCCCAATTTTAAGAACTGCAATTAAAACAAACAAGATCGTTTGTCTTTGCAGCCATAATTTAAAGGGGAGTAACTATACACATTTGGACCAGCCAAAAGTAACAATTCCTGGGAGTCAAGAAAAAACAAATTAAACTTTTAACAATAAAAAGCTACGTGCATGTGATATAGAAAACAAAGCTTACTTTTCTGGTGATCACAGTTATCTTGGGAACTGTAGCCTCAGCATATGCATACAAAAGCTTGGCACCATGTCGAATTATGCCACCATGTTCTTGATGTGTCCCTGCGATAATGAACGTTTTGTAACTAAGTTAAGGAAATTATTTTCATTTGCAGGGACATCCCCCAACCCCAAACTAATAAGTGGACTTTTTCCAAATGGAATATTTTCAGTGACGTGTGGGATAAACTAGACAATGGTTTTCATGGAGCAAAATAGCACTTCTCAAAAGTCACCAATGTCTTGTATTTTCTTGCACATTAGTTAGGGTTTGTCACTTGAAACAACTAATAAACTATAAGTATTTTTAGAGTATGTTAATAAAAGTGAAGAATGATCATCGCAGTAAATTTTCCAATTTAAGCAATTGGAAAGAAGGAGCCTGAAAAAAATCAGGGCTTCAACGGGATTCGAACCCGTGACCTTCGCGTTACCGGTGCGTTGCTCTACCAACTGAGCTATGAAGCCGCACATTGGGAGCGAGGTCAATTTATTGAGTTCATATCTCCCGTGAGGAGTGAAATGATGTGAAGTATATATGAAATAATTCATTTTGAACCGCGGGTGGAAAATGAAAGTGAAGAATGATCGTCGCAGTAAATTTCTTCTTTCCAATTGCTTAAATTGGAAAATTTACTGCCATGATCATTCTTCACTTTCATCTACAACCACAGTTCAAAATGAATTATTTCATATATACTTCACATCAGTATGTTAATAATTTAACAAACAGCAGCCTTATCAGAGTTGCCACTAACAGGAAAACAGACCTGGAAGAAATCCTGGAACATCCACAAAGGTGATTATTGGAATGTTGAAAGAATCACAGAAACGAACAAAACGGGCTCCCTTAACGGATGCATTGATATCCAAGCAGCCTACAAAGGTGGGGAAGAAAAATACACATAACATTAAAATGTAGTTATTGTATTTCAAGTTTGGCGAGTGAAAATACACCCTGCACCCAGCAGAGCCTTTTTTCTGCTTGCTGGATTTAGAGGAGACAGGTGGTTAATTAAAATGGGCATAAGGGGCTTTAATATTGCTCATGACCCACAAGATAAGCAGATAAATTTATGCAAAATTTTCCTTAATCCCATCTCATGTAGAGAGCAAAAAATCAACAACTGACCTCACTCGTCCATGTTGTACTTGATCAAACCTTTGGGCTTTTAGGCATATTAATTTACTTTATAAAGACCAAGGTCACCACAGGGCTTTTGAAAATAACCCATGGCCCTCCACCCTGCCCCACCCAAAGGTGATAATAATTACTGAAAACCCCTAAATATATTATGCAACATAACAGCAAATAACTAATTAATTTTATCATTTTTTGGCAACATTAAAAACAAGAATTCCTTCCTTCCCACCCAAGTCTTCCTACCCTATTAACGACTACATGTAACAACGAAAACCCCATATAAAGTGATATAAAATACATTTGACACTTACCGGCAGCTTCTGTTGGCTGATTGCCAACCACGCCCATGGTACGACCATTCATGCGCCCAAATCCCACCACAATGTTCTTAGCATAATCAGGAGAAGTCTCAAAGAATTCACCGTCATCTACTATCTACAAATAAAAATGTTATCAAAGTTACAAGTGGAGTAAACTTAGTTAAAACACAAATAAAATCACAGATCTTTCCAAGTAGACCTTTGAGGAGAGAAAGAGGAAGGAAACCTTCTTTAAGCTAGCTATGGTAGCGATATTGCACGTTTTACCACCCACGTTCAAACCTGTGCAACAAATCAGGTTGACAACAACCTGATTTGTTGCAAGACCAGGTTGATTTGTGGGTGATAAAATGTGCAACATCGCATTCCAACTCGTTTTGCAGCAATGTTGCAGAACAAGTTGCACATTTATGGTTTCCATTTTACCATACCTTCAGTAATACATTTGAGTATACTCTTGCCAATAGGGGTGTAACGATTCATATGCCTTGTGATTCGATTCGATTTCGATTATTGCCTTTTGATTTCGATTATTTAAATGTTTCGTAATTCTTATAACATAACGCATAATGTTAACAATATGCAACCCTTAACCCTCAATTTGAGAACAGTAAGAGGGACAGGAAGATTCAGAGTCACTTGGTTCATCGCCATGTTTGAGAACCTGACAAACAGCATGTCGCACATGGTTTGTCTTATTTGGAAATTCTCAAGGGGTGGTTGAAAGACAGCATTTTTGCCAGGCAACATGAAATGGCACAGGAACTGCTATCGTCTTTGCTCGTATATCAAAAACGCACATTTTAAAAAGTTCTGGATTCTGATTTTAAAATATAATAACTCACTGAGGGCACCCTGGAAAAGGTGTGCAAAAATCGAACCCAAATTGAAACATGGAAGGAAAGATTCATGAATCAAACCGAACGGTCATAATCGCGATTAATTGAGAATTTGATTAATCGTTACACCACTACTTGCCAATTCTATCCTTTATATATGATCTGACTGGTCAACCACAGAAAAAACTCTCACATCACAGTTTACAATTGTTTGGCTTGGATTTTCAGGCATAAAATGTTGATAGAGAGTACTGATGCCTGGAAATACACATCTACATTATTCACAGGCTAAAAAACTGGGGATCGACCTTGATAAACATTTTTTGAACACAAAAGGTACATGGTAAAAATAATCCATTTTCCAACACAAAGGAAACTTACTGGGTATATTACATCCAATATGTCATAAGCTTTGGTTGAGTCAAATGGAACCAAGGTGTCCAGGTTTGGAATTGTTCTATCACTAAATTAAAACAACAGAATATTTGTAACATTGTTAAGACTTTATCACTTTCCACTATTTGTGTATTCAGCTCTGATTCAAAAGAATGCAGCATATATAATGTAGTTTAACACTTAAGTAGGTTATAACATAAATTATTAAAAACTGAATCATTGGATTCTTGCCTAGTTGTAAAACTGACTTTCAAAAAAAGTGAAGAACAGCTCCCCACAAAAAATCTGTCGGCCAACTGTTGGCCAACAGTCCGCCTACTGTTGACCAACAGTCTTTTCTAATAAGTCAAAAGCGAGCAGGGACTTAAAATGCTCCTATACTGGTTGCCCCATATTCTTCTTGCAAAGTTTATATTCTGAATATATGTGCATCTGATGATGAGGAGAAGGTAGATTTTGATGTCACTAATTTAGGGTCTCACAATTATTTTATTAATTTATACTTACCATGGATCATCAGATTCTCTGATTGGTGAAGGGTTCTTGTTGCTTAGTGGTAGGAAATCAAAGAAGTCTCTGATCCTGACAAAAAAAAAGTACAAGGCGAAATTACGTACACCTATTCCCTTGGGTTTTGAGTGCAGGCTACAAAAACTATTTAAGACAGATGGAAAAATTTCAATACAAAGTCAATGTTAAAAGGTGACTGAGCTACATACATGTAGAACCATGGAATGAAGAAATAAATACAAAGAAGATCATCCCAGTTAAAGATGCAACTTAATACTGTAGCAAAGAGAAGGCATGTAAAAATTTAGGCTTCAATAATTTATTTACAAGGCCATGCAGAATTAGAGTTCAGAACGCTTAAAAAATAACAAATTAAGTGAGGAAAGCACTGATGATGCAATGTCCTTCACTACTATTCAGATTTTCAGAATGTGGCCTATAGGAGTGGATTTAAACCCAACCATCTCCTAGATCGAGAGACTTTCTTAGACTTGAAATGCTGTGCTCAGTGTACTTGCGCTTAGCACTGAAAAGTATAGGAGCTATATAAATATTTATCATTATTATTATTATTATTACTTACGTTGCCAAAGCTTCAACATCATTTTCAAAGGCGCCACAAGCAACTCCTGATACAGAGGTGTGGGTTTTAGCTCCTCCTAGTTCCTCTTGTGTCACATCTTCTTGAGTAACAGTCTGGTAAAAACAATAATCAGACCCCACTTTACAAACCCCTTCCAAATACAGACACCTCATAAATACCCCAATTAACAGGATTTGACTGTAACAAGAAAATAAAATAAGGAAAGTTAATGGAACTAATGTTTTTACTGTAAATCCTCTTTTAAGCCCCCCATGAAGTGCTTATTTATTTCAAATACATTTGAGGGAGGCTTCTTTTAGAGAGGGGGCTTATTAAATTTAGAAACGCAATGGTGTCAGTTGTCCATAAATAACTAGAATACAAACTAAAAAAGCTCAAGTACAAGACGTTGGAGATCATGCAGCAGAGGTTCAAAAACAAATTTGCACTTCTAGTTGGTTAATAAAAATCCTGGATCAGTCCAAATGAAGTTTTACTGTTGTGATTGATTAATAGAGTCTATCATTTATCTGTGAAGAATAATATGGGGAAGGGGAGGGGGGAGGGGCTTATTACCTTTCTTCCCCTGAAAAGGTGGGGCTTATTAGAGAGAGGGGGCTTACTTGAGAGGGGGGCTTAATAGAGGATTTACAGTGTTACAACCCTTTAATAAGTATCAAAAATGCACCTTAAATAAGCCCAGCTGTCTGCTGGTGCACATGTGCAGGACATTGCAATTATAATTTACATCAACTGATCTAATACTACAAATAATATTAATTTTTATGGAAAGCTTTTAGCCCAGGAATTATTACTCAAAGAACCATGATGAACTTAATCTTTAGGCTTTTTGGGAAATACATCTAACAGGCCATCTGACAGGGTGCGGAAAAAAATGAAAAATTATGCGGAAATTTCGGGCAATATTATGCGGAAGAAAGTGCCAATTATGCGGAAAAGACAACAGATTATGCGGAAATTTCCAACGAAACGATCGCGGCTTCGCAGCTCATTTCTAAAAAAACGATCACGGCTTCGCCGCTCACTTCTAACAAAACAATCACGGCTACGCCGCTCATTTCAACGCAAAGTACGGTAAAAACGATAAACGGAAATATCAACAAGCTCTTACCAAGAATTTGAGTTCATTACATCTTTTAAACATAATGCTTGTTATCATGCTTGACCTTTTTCTGCCATTCTTTGACAGGTATTTCTTCATTTAAAGCAGTTTTTCCTTAGACTTAACGCGAAGATTCGACATGATTTTGTTCTTCAATTCGTGGAAACATTTTAAGCTTAGCAGCCAGGCATTAGAGCGGACGAGGAAAACTGGACACCGGAAGCAGTCCCAAAATGTTCCGTTTAAAATGAGGATAATAGCTAAATGAGGATCCTTTTTCGGCTCACGAACAACAAATTTATCCATACTCAACAGAAGGAGTGAAAGAGACTCTAGAAAATACACTTTACTAAACAGATCGATTTAAACAGATCTACATGTTTTCAAAGGCCGTCTCTCGCGTTCGACTTTCCCGCGCTCGTATCAAACGCAGTTTCTATCAGTTCCTGCTATTGGCTAAAATACAAACGCCATCTATCCAATAGAAATTAGCATTATAAAAAACTAGTTTCCAGGACACCCCAGAAAGTGCATGGAACGCCTGGGGGGTTAAAAAATGTGGTGTACGAACAAGCAACGAACAAACAGAGTATTTTCTCGCTGATTTGGGCAAAATATTTCTTCAAAATGATCAATCTCTTCACTAATTTTGCTTCTGAGGACGGTAAGCAATTCCACCTTTGCTTATATGGAGCAATTTTTTAGTATTGTGCGGAAAAATGCCCTGAGGATGCGGAAGTTGGTCAATTATGCGGATCCGCACCACCGCATCCTGTCAGATGCCCTGATCTAATTTTACTTGTATTACCTTCACTACATCTGGTCCTGTAATAAACAAATACGATGTATCCTATAAAAGAATAAAGAAGGCAATGTCTGTTTTCAAACACGTATAATATTATTGACTGAACAGTGTTTGTAATCCTATAACTTCTCTGGGCTTTGATTTATCCTGTCTTGGACAACCAAAAATCATTTTAAAAAACACTTTCCAGGCCAATACATTGAAAGTTAAAGAAATTTCAAGGACATTCATGGATTAGCATGGAAAATGAAGGACTTTTCAAGGAAAAATGGAATTCAAGGACTCTTGAAGACTGTGCGAACCCTGAGTGACTGTTTGCCATTAATTTTCAGCTCTACAGGTTATGCATAATTTTATCAAAGCTATGGTGTATTCTTGTGCATGCAGGAGCCCTTCTTTGGGTGTTTTGTGCAATTGTACAAAAAATTGTGCAAACACTGGCTGCATGTACCACAATTTTCCACTAACTGTTGATAGGTACAGTGTATGGGACTCTGCTTGTGTATGCATGGGCTATTTGGGTACCCTGTGAAAGTGTCAATCACCCTAACCCTACATTTATAAATTACTCCATTTTGATCCAGAAAGTGGTGTTGAGAACGACCATGTGTACCTACATGTACACCATTATAAATAAACCATCATTTGTTAGTTTACTCACCTTCACCATGAATGTGAAGTCAGTGATAGCAGGGGAATAAACAGCACCCCCAGCACAAGGTCCCATAATAAGAGATATCTGTGGAATAACTCCTGATGCCATCACATTACGTTGGAAAATATCAGCATAGCCTGCCAGTGATTCCACACCTTCTTGGATGCGTGCACCACCTGAGTCATTCAAACCAATCACTGGGGCACCCACCAACATCGCTTTGTCCATAACCTGGGGTTACAGAGGTGCATGATTACAACAGTTGTTGTAGCATGATTAACGTTCGTTTTTTGTTAATCATTTAGATGATTAGCAAAAATCACTTTTTCATGAAAAGTAAAAATAATTATTACTTGCAAAATGAAACACACACTAGCAAAAATCAAGAGAATTTAGCAATAATAAAAAAAGAGTTATAAAGTACAGACTGGAAGGCAAAGAAGGCCCTTAAAATTATATTATTAAGTATTAAAAAACAAGAATTTTTACTTGCAGATTAACTTCTAAATACCTGATTTAAAAATCCTACAGTTTTCAATAAAAGTCAGAACAGTAACAGGCTCTTCTGAATGTTCCCAAATGCAAATTTGTATTGTAGCATTGAGCTTCATGGAAAGAATGCCCACTAATCAAGCACTGAAAATTCCCTTTTTTTCTGAGCACCTATGACATATTAATCTTCCATAATTATTCACCATCTTTTGATATTCCCTTCTAACAGTCCAATATGTATGTGAGATGTTTGTCACTTGAACCTACTTGAATGACACTAACGAGTCTTCTGTTACCAAGGCTGCTAGAGCATTTTGGACTAGTTACCAGAAGATCGTACTCATGTTGGGTAGATAGACTGCAGAAGATCGAAGAGTGAGAGAGGGCATGACGATTCAACAGCAGAGGGGTGCCTCCTCCTCCCCAGTTTTGACTCATCCAGCCAATGTTTTTTACATTTGCTTTGCTAGATTTCCTCGCTAATGCAACTATCCTGAAGGACAGCTCACAGTCTATTGGGTAAGCTCAGATTTCTTTTTCTGAGCCACCTCTGTCATTGACTGAGAAACATCACTTCTCAGCATATTATGACAAATGGCCAATGAATCTGACGTGATTCAACTAAATTTGACTCTGAAAATGACTACCGCACAGGTTGTCCAAAAGTCAGTCACTGTCAACAACAACAGCCCTATTCAGGACTACATTCAACAGACGACCATTAACTCAACCTACTTCAGAAGCTGACTTCATCCTGACATTTTTCAGACTGTCAGATAACATGATGTCCTCCAAAGAATGAGTTTCACAACAAAAGTCTGACAACTTACACAGTTGATCATTTGGTAGGATGCAATCTATCAATCAGAAAAACTAGTGCAATTCACAGTTACTGAAGGTTTCTTTAACAGTACTGTACCTTGCAAATTTTTCTTGCATGAGCACTGGACAAGCTTCCACCAAATACAGTAAAATCCTAAAAAGCAAGGAAAGGGATTTTTTACAAATACCGTAAACAAATTCCAATATGTGACCTGCTTTGGGAAAATAACATAAAATTATGCTTTGTTCATCATTAACCCTTTCACTGCCAGATGTGACCAAAGGCAAATTTGACAAAAATCCCAAATTTTATTTTCAATTGTAAAATATTTTTAAAGCAAATAACACCAGATGAAAGTACTTCCAAAGAGATTTAATTTGAATGGTCGCACCATAGGATTTTGTCCACCGACATAAAAGTTAGAACCACCTAACAAACTCCATCATCCACTCTGGCAGTGAAAGGGTTAACAACCTTGTTTGAGCAACTGAAACAATAAGTGAATAACTGTAACAACACATGGACTATAAGATAAATATCAGGGCTCCAAAGTTCTCACGCTTCTTTGGCCGACTGGCAAGGGGAAATGCAATGATTGTGGATTTGGCCAAGAAAGCTTTTACAAAACAGTTTTAACTTGGCCTATGCTACTGCCAGTGATGCTAATGCACAAATCAACAAGGTCCAATTTCTTTAGTTGTTGTGTAAATGCAATCATTAGAAGGTAATTCTAGAGGTTCTTTTAGTTCAAATATTTTTTTTGTTTCCTATGAAAGTAGTCGGAGGTCATGCTCATAGAAGCCAGAGAAACTTGCTGCCCCTGCTAGCCCTTAAATATACATGTATATAGTAACAGCACTGAGAGAAAATTGCCCCTTGCAGCAAGACACAAGGTGGGCTACCTCATTCAGAGCTGTCATGAAGGGCCATAACCCGTTACACCTGATACGGCTGAACTTCTTGATGTTACAGGTGATCAAAGTGGAAAGCTAACGATGGCACTATAAATTTTTGTGCGATGTCTCGGGTGAATCTTCATTTGCTACGGCTGCCTCAAAACTTAATCACAGCCCTGTCATTAACAGGAAATATTTTGAAAAACTGCAAGCCACTAGAAGCTAATGTTAATATGGCTTAACCACCATTGCTTAAAAGTTTTCAGCTCAATTTAATAATATTGACATTTGATGGCAACATGGTTGACACAGCCCATTTACTGCATAGAACATGGCAATAACCTTACCTGACTAAACAGGAAGCAGACTCGTCCATTGATTGTCCCCTGTCCAGTCACTACACTATCACCAGTGAACTAAAACATTAATAAAGTTAATGATAGCTCATCAGTTTCACACAGTTCATATTCTGTTCTTTGCATTGTTCATGCAGTTAGCTCAATTATATATGTATAAAGATTCCAGAAATTTGTGAATATGCATTATCAATAGTTTTATGTACAGCTATGCAATCTTATGTTTACATGTATGTCAGTTTGTAGTCATTACAACTAAACAAAAATTCTTAATCATTGTTAGCTTGATAAAACATTATCAGTTCCTCTGACCTTCTGATCTTCCATTCCAAACTCAGTGCAGTTGTGCTCCACAAACATATCATATTCAACAAACGATTCTGGATCGCACAGTAACTTGATCCTTTCCCTTGCAGTCAACTTTCCCTGTGTTCAAAGCAACGACATGATGCTGAGTTAAAGTAAATTCTAGGGGTATAGAATGATTCCTTGAAAAATGTTGATATCGGAAAATTTTGGCCTGATCTCGGGCCATTGTTTACGTATGACAGACAAAAAACAAAAGGCTGCAAAGGTCAGGGTCATAAATGTGATGAATCTACCACAAAACAGTACATATTTCAGGAATATATTCTTCTTTAGAAAAAGCATCTGAGTTTTGCTGGAGCTCATTCACAGTAGAACACAAAACTTACCATAACTGACCAGAAAACATAAAATCAAACAAATACATATTTGGAACCCCATGACTACTGGGTTTATCATGTAAACATTGATTTACGTCATCAGTAGGAATTTCTGTCACTGAAGCGCGGACGTTCCTCCTGATGGAACGTCCCTAGCAACGAGGAGCAAGGAGAAACGGCTGTATTTGCAGGCTAGGTGGTTTTATGAACCAAGATGAAGTTGAGACTGATTGACAAAATGCAAAAAGAAAAAAAAACAAGGCCAATATTCATCCATTGCGACTGAACAAGAAAAAATTTATTTTATGACGAAAAAAACTCTTTCCTTGCAGGACAAAGTGGAGGCCAATCCTGAGGGGCGTATGGAAAAGCCGGAATCCGGAAGCGGAGCCGGAAACGGAACCAGCACCAGGCATTCATGAAGCATACACTTTGCACTAAATCAAGACTCTATTCACATACTTTGGTTTTTGATAAGGAGCCCAGGAGACTTAGCTATCAGAGTTATCGTGAGGTACAACAAAGTTAGGCCAAATTATCCCTAGCCTGCCAAAATAAGTCTGAGCTAAAAGAAATAAAAAATCAACAGGACTTTCCCCGAGCATGTAATTCAGTTAGGAATTAACTCTGACTTATAACACTTTGTGTACTAGGTTAATACTTACTAGAATGGTGTTATACTCATACCTGCCAACTCTCCTGGTTTT
The DNA here is from genome assembly GCF_958299795.1 of Porites lutea. NCBI lineage: Eukaryota > Metazoa > Cnidaria > Anthozoa > Scleractinia > Poritidae > Porites > Porites lutea. The sequence continues at coordinate 17,234,564 of NC_133210.1, forward strand.
CCTGGGAGTCTCCAAGTTTTTCATCAAATCTCCCGGTCTCCAGGTTAGAGCACTAAATCTCCCGGATATAATGGACTTTTGAGCATTTCTGTGCTATACTTTGAAATTTTTTTTTGAAATTTTTTCACAAAATTCGAACTTTTTGTATTCATTGTACAGTTTCTGGGACATTTTTGCACATGTTTAGTCAATGACAAAGATAAGTTTGTCATTACAATGATGAAAGCGCATTTTGGTTCCATGTATTTCATGTAAGACGTCATATAATGTCGTAAGGCAATTTGTTGGCATGGGGGGGGGGGGTGTTGGTCCTTTTGACATTCGGGGGTGGAGGGGGGGGGGTGTAGCGCAAAATAGAGGGTCTCCAGATTTTACATCTCCGGAGGTTGGCAGGTATGTATACTGCCACCTTCTTTAGCTGGTACCTGCACCCCCCCACCCACCCTCCTTACCCCACTCCTCCCAACGACGGCCCCAGGCATTGGTTATGGAAAGAGTATAACTTCAGCCGGCTCTAACTTGTTATAGGCTTGGAGTTGTAATGCTGCGATGGGGATCTGAATTAAAAAGATCTTTGAAGCTCTAGAAAATTGAAAGTACTCGAGGTTTTAAATTTTCTGATCTTACTTTTCGGTGTTGGGCGTCTATCCTCCTTTGGCCACCACCAACAACAGCTTCGTCTTGCTTTTTTTCGATTCGCTGCAAAACGCTTCCAGATCCCCCAGAACAAGCTCGTACAATTAAGGCATTTTTCCACAAAGAAGTCTTACAAGAAAAACCATTAGAAACAGGATAAAAAGACCTCAAAAGTACCCCAGCTCTGCAGAGAGTAGACATCGCCATGTCGCTCGTCAAGTGGCGTTTTCACACTAGCGGGGGTAGGGTAAGTGCAACGGCTATGTTAGCGGAAAAATGTATTTATTCTTTACCTGGGTAATAATTTTATTTTTTCACATTTATGAAACGCAGCACTGTTTTATTCACAAACGAGAATGTTTTTTTTCTTTTCTGGGTTTAAAATAAAGAATATAGAAATAAATTCGTAAATTCAACCTCCTCTCCACAGGTCGAAAATTGCTCAGATTTACACGTGCGGCAACACATGCTTTCGTGCGGCTAACACGCATGCTCAGATTATTATCCCTGCCACTGGCTATATAAAACGCAGGCTCATAATTGATTAAAATACAAACGATGCGTGTGCAATGAATTGGAAATTGACAAAATCAGCAATCTTGGAACGTTTCACAGTAGCTCGAACGCCAACGCATTCTAAACATCGTTAAAATGAACGCCACAATCCTGTACGTTGACGCTTGCAAATGCATGCTTTCACTTGAGGCTGGTAATCAGGCAGTTTGGGATCAACTGATCCATCTACTGCCAAAACTCCGTCAAGCTTTGTCATGTCGAGTTTGCCGCCGCTTGTTGATTGATCCATATGGATCTCACCTTTGCCAGCATTATGTTTGCAAAGGCTGCCTTCGAAAGAAAAGGTCTCTTAACCCTGGATGTCGTTGGTGCACAAACTTGGAAAAGCTAACGGAGGACAGACAGACTCGAATTCTTCTGGCCTGTTATCAAAAGCTTTGCGAATGCATCGCCCAGAAGACAGCGATTATTCAAAGGCTAGCGATTGCGCCCCAAAATGGCGAGTACGACAAAACGCTTGCGATTATTCAAGAGGCTGTCACAAGTCCGATCTCACTTGCTAACTGTCAGAACGAGCAGTCTAATCAGGTACCCGCAAACAACACCCCGGCCAGAGAATCAAATTCCTCGATTTCCAGTTCGGGCGGGAATTCGAACATGGCGTCCGAGTCACGTGTCAACGAGGTCAAACTTCCGCCGGAAGTAAAACTTCTGGCTCCTCAAAAAATTGCTCGGATTTTAACTCAACCAGCAGCAAGCAAAAATCACAATGAGAAAAAAAGAAAGAGAAAGCCATTTAAAGGGACTTACTACAATTATGGCAAAAAGAAAAAGACTGCACTTAGGTTAACAGTGAGTGCACCAAATTTGTCCTCTAACTCTAAGGCAACAGGGGGAGTGGATATGGATACTGAGACCCTGGATTTTGGAACCAAAAATTCTGCTCAAAAAATTTCAAAAGAAGAAGAAGGAGAGGAGAGCATGGACATTGATGTTGTTGATAATATGGAAGTTGGACAAAAACTGGAACAACAAAAACAACCAGTGACTGTAACTCCACCTGGAAAGAATAGACTGAAAAAAGGTAAGCTAAAGAGGTGTGCATGCGGAACATCATCCAAGTTACAGAATACCCGTTGTGTAAGCACACGTTGCCCATGTTTCAATGACGGAGGTTCATGTGAATGTTGCCCTTGTTTGAATTGCGGTAATCCTTTTAATAATAACAATGACAAGTTGTTGTCAGATGATGGATGTAAGCTGAGGAATCACCAGTTTTTAAAAAGTGATCCTGTACACTGATTTGTGACAAACTTGCAGTTCAGTGCATTATCTCTAAGTGCAGAGATTTGGTAGTCAGAAATTCCTACTGGAAGCCTTTTAACAACCTGGTGGTATGATTACTTCAAAAAAGGCGCTATCACCCACCCTTGGCTTTTTAAATTTATGTACATATGCAGTTGCTAAGTAGTGGTTGTACCGACAAAGGCTACTGAATACTCCATAACATTCAGCAAGTATTTATCAGTCTGTTCCAGGATATTGTACAGTATGTCTTGGTGTATTTTCCAATGAAAGATCATTGTGCTTGACTTGTTTCAAAAGATGGGAGTCAAAGGGTATTGTGAGCACCTATACACAGATCTACATGCATGTGCACTGACCAGAATGAAACAATCAACAGTCGTTGGGTGTGTTTCTTTACAATGAATATCTGGAGCAGGATCACCTATCCAAGAATCCTAGATCACTCAGGTCATAGCACATCAAAGGAACCAACAAATTCACCCTGGGAAATGATTGATCAGTTCATTTGATGCACCATGATCAGAGTGATATCGCATCACTGATCCTGATCTGTATCATCCCAAAGGAATGCACCTTAAATGTACAATAATTATAACAGTTGAAATCTGCTCCATAGCTCCTTAATATTTTGCCGTGGTGTCTACTGTTTAGGCAATAGGCAATTGGTATTAGACAGCAGGGCCCAGTTCTTCAAATGTTGGATAGCGCTATCCACTAGATAAATTGCTATCCAGCAGATAAATGTTAAGGAAACCAATTGTGCTATCCAGTGGATAGAGATTTTTCTGGTGGATTTAGCTTTGAACAACTGGCACTAGAGCAATAGCACATAGCAATACCAGGGAGCTAACAAAAAACTTCACCTTGATGGCGCTAAAAACGTCACCAGAAACATCAAATGTCCTCTTTCAAACTTGCTGTTTTCTTAACCTTGCAGCCACCTCACAAAAGAAAGATGATGTAATTTGGTAATGAACGTTGCATGTTTTGTTGGACACCATTTACACTTTGATCTCCATATGGCAACTTTTCACATACACTGCCGTTTGAAAAACAAATTTCTTTTAAAATATTGATGTTTCATCACACTTTCTCTCCCAGAAGTGGGGCCAAACATACACATGTACATGCATGGCCAAAGACAAAACTTCAACAACATTTTCAAATTTTATTTATCAATAATTGCTCAGAAACAAATAGCACCATGTAAAAGTGTTGCTTATTAAGAGGTTTCATTTGAATGATCACCCAATGATTTCACCCAGAGGCTTAAAAATTAGAACCACCTCACAAGATTCCATAATTCACCCTGGGCAATACCAGAGATATTCACTCTTTTATTTAATAAACGTTAGGCAGGCTTATTACAGTCCAGCCATTTCCCACCTTTAATTAAAATTACTCCTTGTCTATGTTTTCCAGTTTAAGCTGGTGGTAGGCTCTCTTTCAGCCAGTGAACTTATTAAATTGCAGTCTTTTTTAAAGACAAAACAAGCAGCGTTGATACCAAACTAGGTCAAGTATCTTGTCTTGAGGTGGCCATGCTTAAATGCAAATGACACTAAATCATGTGACCAGTGTGACTTTCAGGAACTGAAGAGTGTGATGCTGATGGTTCAATATCGTGGCTTGGTTTCCTGGATTACTGTTTGGTTTTGTGAAGTAAACCCCAGCTGAAGATACAAGATGTATAGACATGTAGCTATACTCAACAAGAATCAGCGGCTTTAACAAGTACATAAACTTATAGAACCTCAAGAAAGTTCTTCTCCATAGCTCTCCTTTGAATCATCACATTTAATAATTTGACTCAAAATTTAGAACTTCCCTGTACAGCATACCCATTAGAAACATTTCCACATGTGCAGGAAAGTGTAACCTGAATTTCAGACATTTCTTTGAGTCGCAATTGAGTCCTATTTATTTTATTGTATATTACATACTAAAGTCTTAGTGTACACAGCAGGGTTCTCATTAAGTTTTAAAGTAGACAGCGACGATGTAAAAGTCGGCAGCTTGGCAATCAAGTGTTGAAGGCAATTTAAGGCTTTCACTCCTCACTTTACCCACTTTCCGCCAAAAGAAGACCGCTCAAACTTCAACATAGCCATCTTTTTAGCTGGTTGCTTAATGAGAACCCTGACACAGCCTTTGTTTACAATATACTTTTCCTCATTAGCGTACAAATGTTGTTTTCTTCTTGAGTTACACATGAAGGGCAAGCTCTGAACATTGAAAGGATCTAGCACAGTAAAAGACATTGAAAACTCGTAATTTTACCACAGAAAATGTGTGAACTGAAATTTGTTCATTAATTTTTCTGATGACTGATATTTCCGTATATTACATGCGAAATTCTTGAGGAACACCATATAGGCCACTAAATGACTTCTTTCAACTTTTGAAGTTTTATTATGCTCATAACATAATAAATTATAATATATTATTGTCCATGAAATTTGTATGCTAATATAGCAAAGTATTAACACTGACATCACCAATGTTTGCTTTAGCCTGTGGTGCAGGCATATTTTGGGCAGGCAAAATTAGCTGTTTGTTTTCGTTCATATTGCTGTCTAGTAGCCATCATCTTAGATTTTATGACAGGAAGATGGGAGATACAAGAAATAGCAACCCTTAGGGTAGGTGCTAGGATGCCCCCTCTGCCGCTCCCTTTGACCCTCCCCATTTCCTTTTTTCTTGTGGTGTTTTAACATGTTGCTTTTGTTATCAAAAAAATTCACGTGCCTGAAGAAAATGCCTCCACTGCAGGCTATGTTTGCTTGTATAATAGCACGTTTATTTGTTGTAAATAGGTTACTTTCCATGCATGAACATCTGCCTGAAAATATACTTACTCATGTTGACAGATGATTGTCCAATGTCTGAGCAATTAAAGTTTGCTGTTGATCTCATGAGCATGTCATCAACTTTTATGCATCCAAGAGGTTTTAATGATTTTGTGCTTTTGTTTGAGTGGCCTGATGGAATGTCACAGTTGTAAAGCCCTCGTAGTAGGGGGTGGGGTGAATGCATTTTGCAAGTCTGAATTTCTGACTTTTAAAATCCATCTTTTCATGTTTTCAAGGCCATGTCTCTTGTCAGAAGTTTACCCCAACATCTGGCCTGTATGTCTATAGCGCACAGGTGTGACTTGTCTGTAAAGGGATCATTCAATGTGGGAATGTTATCTTTTTCGCCTTCTATTCTGCCACCACAAAATTGGATTTCCTGCATCCTCAACTGGATAATAGACCTTTCCCACCTTCCTGTGAACAAAGGAACCAAAAAATGTGACTTCTTGGGGTGGCAAAATACTTTTTTTTATATGAATTTGTCCACATGAGTCTCAACCTCATTTCTTAGCGTTTGCTGACTTTAGTGGAATGCAGAAAAGGTCTGTTTTCTTTAATAGAGTCCTAAATAATATGATTAATGATGTTTATAAGTAAGTTAGTGAGTAACGTACCTTTTTTAATGTGGTCTAATATGCTTAGCTCATTACAGTATTGCAAGTATCGCTATTTTGCAGGTATTGCCACAAATGTAATTGAACCCCCTCCCCACCCCTTTCCTCAGGGTTTATAGCCATTGCTCTTGGAGTTGTTGTTAAGAGACAGCTGGTCCCTAACTGTTGTATTTTCTAAATTTCTAAATTCAAGTGCGGATCTAATATAAATACTGCCCAATTTCCTAAAGTTTCTATGGGGGGTCTGGGGACATGCTTCCCCATGAAATTTTTTGGATTTATTTTTAACTCATTTAAGTCCCCTTACCTGGGTTTCTGAGTCATTCGGACAGGATATTGGCCAGCTCCATCTTCCTTGGATGATAAGCCTTACAAATCGGTGATTATTATTATTATTCCTAATGTCTGGAAATTGGAAAAAATTTATCCAAACCATTTTCCAGAAAAAATATATTTATTATGAAAAATCTGACCAATTTCCGTAAAACGGTGGAAACCTGTGTGGATCTGCACCTGAAATTCTTTGCTATTTTCTTAGTTCTGAAATTCAAAGTAATACAAGTATGGAAGGGTGGAAGTTTAAAGCTGTTCTCTGGCTGAAATAAAGCATCTTGGGCCTGCGAGTCTTGGTTTTTAGTAAAAAGATGTGGTGGCCTACTCAGTACTGGTCATGCTGACCTCTGCTGTTTCATTTTTCATGTGTCAGCGGAAAAGCAAAAAAATGGGGAAAAGATGTGGTCTGCATCGGTCTGCATCCTCCTAAAGTGACCATTTCCATTCTTTCATAATAATTTTTAGGCAGACTCTCTGTGCAGTCTCCTTTGTCTTATCCAGCAAGGAAACTTTCACACAATCTTCAAGGCTATACTTGGCTGACAGGGGTTGGGTCCCTTCCCCACCTCCAGAGCCAAGCAAAAGGAGCAAAGGATCTTGCTTAGCTTGCGTGACTATCAAATGCCATGTGTAGCTATACAAAACTACAAGAAATTAGAAAATTACTTAGTTTTCATTATTTAGCTAGTGCATGGGATAGGTTTGGATACATGGGCGACCACATGGGCAAGTTGCAAATTGTCTACGTGCAAGATCTTGGCGGGGCGTGTGGTTTTTTCCTCCTCCAAGAGACTGGAAACGAAAGCATACTCCGATGTGATCGACCGCTGGTAAATAATCTGTCTTCTATTTCCGCGCGCCCTATTCGATTTTCTTTTATATTTTCCCGTTTCGGATTTAGTTCTAATCAGGAAATTTGTATGTCTTGTTCTCTTCAGTGGCGTGAAATACGTTGACAACAAACTGGTTCTAAAGCGAACTAGACAACGTTGGAATCCCGTGAGAGTTTATTGGAAGAATTGTAAGCTTGCATGTAGGCGTGAACTACGAAAGCATATTGTAGGTCCTACGACGATTTTACTACTGATTCATGGTTTCAAGCATAAACATTCATTGGTCACACAAAGGTTTTTTGGGAGATTATTTTATCTTTTGGTTCATTCATTCATAATGCGATGAAGCACGTGAATAAATGGTGTACCTCGAACACTGGTTGCCATAAGAATTTGAACGAACACCTTCGGGACGAGACATGACACATCTATCGCCGATACTGAAAGTAAAAGTTGACGAACTCTTTCTGCGATGGCTTTCGATGCCCGACACTCAACGAGTCCTCAAAACCGATTTGAACAAACTAATCCAAGGCCGCCCATTGTCTCCAAGGCAATTGTCACTTTCGTCGGTTTCTAATACAATAGGCGGTACTAGACCGATTTCGCCTCCGGCCCCGCCAACCAGTTCACCATCTCAAGTGCTACGGTCACCGCGAAGTCCGCGAGAAAGATCTTCGCGAAGACCAGGCTCTAAATCGCCGCCGCGTTCTCCTAGGTTAGAGAACCATGAAGCTACGAAGTATCTGATGAAGGATAAATCTTTGGTGTTAAATAATGTTAGAATCTTTCCTGGCTGTGCGTCAAGCCTTCCACAATTTTACTTTCCTCTTGGAAGGCCAGAAGATTCTACTGTTTGTGACAACGCGCTGGACAAAGTAAAGAAAATTTTCCAACTATCCGAGGAGGGTTTATCAAAAGAGGAGTTCGGAGCAGTGGCGAAGGTAATTTGATTTTGTGTTTATGTTTCTAAATAAGTTGTTTTGCGTGACGTGGACTATCTCACGAACGTGTAGCTGTCTAACTTATTGTTGACCGTTAAGTGACTTGTCACTTTTCAACACGCGAATTTGCCTGATCTTCCTGATGAGTAATTTATATTTGGTCATTATTTATGTCGTTGTTCTTGAACATAACGTGATCGGGACGTTCTTTTCACATCTTAGGGAAAACCTACGAAGTACCCAAATTTCCGTTATCATAACTTGATCTGCACTGCGTCGTTCAAAGGGATTTAAGTAATCCATCGTTCGTGACGATTCGAGTAAGATACTCAATGATTATAAGCCACATAAGCCGTACAACTTCCTGAAAGGCTTCTTCATCTGAATCAGTTGATTTTGTGACAATAATTATTATTGTGCAATTTATATCTTTAGAGCTATGGAACGAACAACACGCTTAGACTGACGGCTCTAAAATTTTGCATAAGCATTGTTTTCAATTTCTCTTGGGGTGACTGTAATACCCAGGAGAAATTTAAAACCATAGTAATGCAAAATTTGGCGCGGGTAAACAAGGTTTATGAAAATATGAAAATGAAAAATATCAGTCTGCTAGAAAAAAAGGCCCTACTTTTCGATAGGTATGAGTCCATTTTAATTGTTTGACAAATATGGTTACAGTAAAATGAAAGCAAAAGTCAAGTTCTCTATCAATTTAAATTTTTTACTACTTGTGATATTCTGTCAATATTTTTAAGTGGCAGGAGGATTTTAATGTTTCTGCTTAGAATATTTAATGAGTGATCTCACAAGTCAGTTTAACATTTTTACTACTACTCTCGTCCAACAAAATGCAATAATATTAAGTTGTGATAATAAATCAACAAATAGCCCATAACAATAGCAAAACTGTACACAAGTACTTTTTATGTTAAGAACTTTCTAGTCAGTTTGGGGTGAAAATAAATTATTCATAATTATGAATTTTTCATAACCATTGTTATGACTAAAAAGGGCGGTGAGTGAATTCTTTTTTATTTTACCAAAAATTGTGTCAACATTGAAGCTTTTCCTAATGCAAATCTTCCAGTGAAGCAAAAAGTTCAAAGATGCAAAAGTGCATAGGTGGGACAGGCAATTTTTTCCAAAACCTCCCAAAGAAAACAAATTCAAGATCATTTAAGGAAATTGATGCACCCCTTGCTACATTTCATCATTGTTTACATAGGCGTTTGATCAATGTCTTCACAAGAAGTTAGCCTTATCATGTACCTCTGTAGCCTTCCTTTTTGTTTTTTACCTTGATTTAATGAAACTGTACATGTATGTGCTTTTAATTTTTTTTTTTTATGTAGACTACCTAATTTTCACTTTAAAACCAGGGCTCGAAGTTAACTTTTAGTGCACTTGCAAAGTTTTGCTAGTAACATTTTTTTCCACTAGCAAACTGGTGAGACCACCAGCAAATTCTTTCTCTTTGAAATATCAATGACCATATCTGATATAAAGATTAGAATTGATATTTCGCACAGTCACGTACAACCGCGACACAAAATGGCTTTCAAGGGCTTGATTATTTCCATAAACCAGCATTTTAGTTGAGCTTATGGAAAGAAAACTGTCAGAGCATCAGTAAAATCTATATGGATCCCGACTTCAAAATCTTGTTTTTCGGTGGCTCAAGGTCTTTATTGACACTGGCACTCGTGTTAGAGGTTGAGGGCCCCGAGGGCCTCTCAAAGAAAAAAGTTATCTTAGACATACGTAAGAAAATGATAGCTCCAAACCACGAGGAACAACAACAACACATGAATGTGAAGGTGTGGCATTCAAACAGCTTTCTCCAAATGTTTGGGAGACATAGATGATTCTAACTCACAAACGTTTGCTAGTGGATATTTTTCTCACTCGCATTTTGCAAGTTTGCAAGCGTTAATTTTGATCCCCTCTCAAATATCCATGGTTATACATTTTGGTAACTAAATTACAAGTTTTCCAGCAATAGTGATGAATTTTACATTTCATCATAATTTTATTAATAAAAAAACTTACAGTAGGTACAAAGTGTTAACATTGTGTTGCTATGAATTAGGTTAATTAATTAGGTTTACTTTTAAGTGGCAGTACCCTTAACTTAATATCCAGCTAATTTACAGGGACTCCACACAAATAATTAGCAACAAATAATCTAAATATTACATAACAGGATAAAAAAAATTGAAACTGGCAGGAGGCAACAAGCTGGCTATTTACATGTGTGGCCGAAGATTTGAATTCAGGTTAAACAAGAACAAATCCCCCAAGTGGCCAGAGCAGAACTTGAACCTGAAACTGCTAGATTGCAAGTCCGACTCATTGGCCACTTGGTCACACTGCCTTGGCCATGCTGTTTTTCTTGATTGTGGATACAAATCTGTGCTCTTGCGGCGCCTTGAGGCCCTTGGTGCCTAACTTTTGCTCCTGGGTGACCAGAAAATTGTACAAGCTTTTTTCATAGAAATCATTTTCTTGGCATGATGGATTTTACCGGGCTGTTCATTAGGTATTGGAGATTGGAGAATTGTCCCTTTACTATGCAAAATTCTAGGCCTAACATTCTGTAGCTTATGCCTATTTTTTTTCCAGACTTAGAGCTTCTTTCAAAAATAATATTCTCCTGTAATGTTAAACCTTTCTCCTGCGACTAGGATTCTTAATGATAACCCTGGACCATTTGGCCCACTTCAATTTTTCTTAGAGCACAGCCTTGGAATACTTTTAAAAGTGAAATAATTTGTTAAGGTCTTTTTGCCTTGTTTCAGGCCTGTGGTCTATCTTTGTACTGGAGGGAACCTCTTTTTTCTGCAGCTGGAGGACACAAGAATGGTTATGTCACATTATCCATGTTTACTGCTTTGTGGAAAAGGTATTTCTCTCAGTAATTCGTAACCACTTCTATATAGTAGCCAAAGAAAAAATAAATTCACAAAAAACGCAACCTTTTTTGCAAAAAAGATTTCATTATTTAAAATATAAAATAAAACTGTGCAAAACTTCTGCAAAAGAGGTTTTGTTTGATTGTTAACACCATAGGATTTTGTCCACTGATTTTTAGTTAGTTTGAGAAATAACAGAAGAAGGTAATAGGTTTATATCAGGGGCTTTCACTACCCTCTGCTGTCTGCAATTACAGTAAAAACCCACAACTAAGAACCTAAATTTAAGAACCTGTTAGCCTAAAATTGGTCATTTATACCCCCTATAAACAAGAACCTATTTAGCCTAAGAAATTTAAAACAGGTTCTTATTTTCTAAAATCATACTAGTGCATTACAGCTGCATTGCAAGAATCATATTTGAAGCAAAAAAAGCGATTGCCATTGGTGTAAAAATGCTTTTTAAAAAGCATAGGCTAATGAGCAACTTGTTTGCAGCTGTGTTTTAATTGTTTTTTCTCCAGGATTAAGAACCCATTTTAAGAACCTAAGTAGCCTAAAATTCTGTTAACTACCATTTATATAAGAACCTGTTTAGGCTAACTCCTAAAAATGTAGGATCTTAGTTGCGGGTTTTTACTGTATTCCTTATACATTTCAGCCTTTGCTATAGGGATTATCTTCAGTATAGCTCACATCTGTCTGGCCATGCCTGAATAAAAAACACTGTAAACTGCCACTTATACTTATAAGCTCCCTGGTCGGCCCCGGTTATAAGACCACTAACAGTTATAGACCCATCTACCTTTATAAAAACAAAAAATACATCCAATTATTATGAGCTCCCCCAGATATGCCCCCCCCCCCCCTTTAGTGCCCATTATAAGCCCTTCCTCTAAATGTGGTTGATTATGACATTTTCAAGCCTAATTACAAACCAGGGCCCAGTTGTTCAAAGGCCAATTTGCGCTAACATGGGGTTGAATTTTAATCCCAGTTTCTTTTTCTTTTGTTCAAATGTGTTTTCTTGGATAAAGTTTCTCTATTCTTTTTAGAGCATCCAATCATCAGATAGTAGGCAAAAAGGATTAAACTGAATTTGCTTTTTAAACTTTCATATCTGAATTCAAATTTCGTTCTAGCCCAGCTAAGTTATCTTAAACCAGCTTTGAAATTACCCGGCCCAGTATGCCAAAAGATTAGTATTTTGATTGCACTGCTATAGTGTGTATTATAGCTACCTTATTATAGGAACTTAACGCTCCATGAAATTAAGGTATTGGAAATTAACACGACTTAAATTAACGCGAATTTAATGGAAAACGACTTTTGAATAAAGAAAATTAACGCGAAAGAGGAGGTAGAGTTTCATAGTAAAGGAAATTAACGCGATTGAGACACAGTTGGTGGTGACAACTGGAACAAATTTATTTCAACACTGGATGCAAAAAAAAATTCAAAACTGAACAAAACTGAGTTGACATCACTTCTGACAGCGACAACGATGAAGATGAACTCGAAATATTGTAAACCTTCGCCTTAGCTTTTGTGAAAGATGAAAAATAAGGGGTAATTGGAAAGAAAGAAAGCTTCTAGTTAATGTTTTAAAGGTGTCAAGAATGTCTGGACAGGTTCCAAAATTGGGGTTAAAATACTGGAAATTAATAGCACGAAAATTAACGTTGCACTTAATTAACGTCGCGGAAATTAACGCTCAACAGAATTAACGCGACTTAAATTAATGCGAATTTTAACGATTCGCGTTAATTTCATGGAGCGTTAATTTCCTATAATAAGGTGTATACCATTTTAAAAAACTTTTTCTGGTCCTCCTAAAAGCCCCACTCAGATATAAGCCCCTTCATTAATAAGCCCTCGTAAAAACCCCTTATGAAGATGTCTAAAGCCAGGGCTTATAAGCAGCAGTTTATGGTGTTCAAACTTACTTACGTGAATTGATGCAAGAAATTTGTTTGCACCAAAATTTTTTACTCTTCTGTTTCAGTGTAACATCTACATGTCATGATAATGCATCAAGATTCATTCGATTATTAAGTACAACACATTGCCAGGATTATGTTGAGTCAGACGACTTTGTTCCACTTTTACAGGTAAAGTACATTTCCCTGGATCAGTTTCTATAAATACTTTTAACGATGACTTAGATTTATCTTCTCTCTTCTTTATCATCTCTTGTATCTCTCTATATTACTTCTAAGCACTTTTTGAAATATTGTTGATAGCTCTAAAAGTCTTCACCCTTTGAGCCCCAGTGTCCATGTGCAGATTCTCCTGACTGATCTCCGAACATTTCCTTTAAGAATTAGTTAAGAGAATTTGATAAGAGCTGAAAACATTTTTCATTTTGGCGATCATTATCCTAATTCTCATAACCTTTTATCTTTGTTGTGCAGTGGTATTGTTAGGAGAAAACTGCAAATAAGTCAGAATTGTGTTACAGGCACTTCTTCTGGACTCCAAGCCTGTTCGTCCGGTTGTCATGGATGTTGTAGTTAACCTTCCCCATCTAACCCAACATTCAGTTTTCAACCACATTCTTGCTTCCTTTGATCGGGTGTTTTTTGGAGTCTTGTTGTTTTGACCCTGATATGGATTGTTACACGTGATTATCATGCCAAATTTTCTTTGTGGCTATTTTGCAATTGCTCTCACTGTTTAATGTCTAAATTGTCAATTTGTCTTTATTCAAGGATATTGTAGAAACTCATCCTGGATTAGAATTTCTCCGAGAAGCTCCTGACTTTCATTCCAGATACATACATACTGTAAGTAAACAAAACATATTTATTTAAAAGAGCTTCACAGTATTTAGTGGGTATTAAATTTTCCGACTTGTCTGTGAAGCTCGTTTATTTTAGGTTAGGACTTATTCAGGGTGATGCTTATTGAAAATTTACTATTTGGCTGAGCAAAACCTAAACAGCTTGACATCTGCCAAAATTTTGGATCTTAACCGTGCTATCTTGCCAAGTCCAGCTCATAAATGTGTCCATCCTTAAGTGTAAATTCATGTTGTTAAGAAGGGTGTTTTTCTGATGTTTGTCTTTTATAACTCCAGGTTATAGCAAGAATATTTTACTGTGTAAATACTTCATGGACTGGTCGTATCACAATTCCTGAATTGAGGAATAGCAATTTTTTAGAAGTAAGTACAAAAACTGTTGAAAAATAAGGTCCCCTTGATATATCAAACACTTTTTATGTGGCTAAGCAAAATTTAGGCTAAGTTAAACTAAAAAAATTGTTGGCCAGCAGTCTTTTGCACTTGATTATGAGGGAGGGGGCACCAATAACTTCACAGGGGCCATTACGTCTTACAGCTTCTCTGTTGAGTTCAGACCATTATTTTCATATTGCCACTCACTGCTCAGACATGCTGCTAGTGTTTTTGCTCTCTACCCCTTTCCCCTCCCCCCACCCCACCATGTATAAAGTATGGCAATAATGCTTGGTTCCACTGGTTAGGAGTGTGATGGTGCATGGGTGGATGCCACTCACAGGGTTGTCATAGGCACTCCCCCCCCCCCCCCACCCCCACTCATCATTGTTGATAATTTTAAGCATAGTTAGTTGAGGAGACTGGTTATGACACCTGGCAAACATCAAAGTTGAAAACAGTGGTGCTGTAGGTTATGTTGGAAGCTCCCTGACCATACACAATCCTTTGTTTTCTGTTCACAAATTATGACTGAATAAACTAATGCAATTTTTCTATTCGTCAATAACTGCAAAATGATAGGAACGCTATTGAACGTTGTGCATGGTTGGGTCCAAAAAAGCTAACAAAAACCTATAACCAAGGGTTTCCCAACCATTCCACTTTAATTAAGTAAGGCCAATGTTTATAGTAATGTGAAAGAAAATTTAAACTTAATAATTATCATCTTCTTCCCTGAAGAAACCACTGGGCTTATTGAAGAGGCAACCTTTGATTGTCAACCAAAAGCACATGTGCCACTTCCAGCCAATTAAGGGCTATTTTAAGTAAAAATTCTGACGTCTTTTTCTTAAAGCTGTAAGAAAGCTTGATAAATTGATCTTAGGAAAATACATAGTAACCAATTACCTTTTGCTGTTATGACTACAGCTGTGTTCATATCATTTCATTAACAAATGTGGTTCTTTACCAGGTTTTAGCATCTCTTGAAGAGGAAGAAGATATTAATGAGGTATGAAATGAATACTTATAGTTGATTAAAGATAAAGAGATAAAGACATTTGTTTATATAATGCTAAAACTATATACATCTTCTAAAGCACTGAAAAAAGTGAATACTAAAATTAAATAGTAGAATAATTAACAATTAATGAATGAGGCTGAGTATCTTATGAAGAATTATGGAGATCGAGGAGGGTGTTATCCATAACAGATAAGTGGATAACACCCTCCAAGATCTCCATAATTCTTCATACGATACGAAAGCTGAATTCAGTAATTGTTTTATTATTCATTCAAAATAATTCCTAGTTTAAAAACATAGCTAAAACAAGCTTATCTGCATCGATGTTAAGTTTATCTTCGATAGTTTATGTTTAGGTTTGTCCAGCTCCGCTAATATTCTCCAAATAGCAGATGTCGCACTCGAAGTTGTCTTCTTGCTGTTTTTGCTCATGTTTTTAGCCATTATTTTGTGTAGTTCCAACTGTAGTTCTTACTCGAGAAACGAGTGAAGTGTCCACCATTTTAGTTTTTACAACGAAAACAACTCAATCTGATCGTCCCCAGGTCTTCTCTGTTAACGGTGCATTAACCTGTAGAAACACAACATTCTTCCAAATTTTGTCATCCGTAACTGGTTATGGCGAATTATGCATGTGCTTTTAGCCAATCAGAATTGGGGATTTGAATGAATAATAATCTCTGTTAAAGGAGCTCTCAGGTTCTAATTCCTTTTGTATTTTCTCTTTCGTCTCTGTAGATTCTGGACTATTTTTCTTATGAGCATTTTTACGTAATTTATTGTAAATTCTGGGAGCTAGATTCAGACCATGACCTGTTAATTGATGAGAACGATTTAATGAGGCATAATAACCATGGTAAGTGTATCTCTGATACAAAAACAACAGTTCTTAAAAAAGGGCAGTGACCAAATTAGAGTGGTATTGATTTTATAACTTTTGGTGTGACCTATGGAAATCATAAATGCCTTCCATAGAACCCTTCACAGTTGTAATGGCATGGGTAACTGGGACAAGATGGTGGGAAACTCAAAAGTTTGTATGGGAGAACAAAGTCAACTAAATCTAATTGTTGCTAATATGAATTGAATATATTTTTTGTCACTTTCCCTTTGAAAAATGTTACTAATGAACTTAAAGAAACTACACACTAAATCTGAAGTGCATAGCAGTCATTTCTTGCTTCTTAGAAAACCTGAGTTCTTCCATACATTTTCTGTAATCCTACAACACAAAAATTACCCATAATGTATGGAAGAAGTCAAATTTTCTAAAAATCATCAAAGGACTGCTGTGCTCTTCACATTTAGTGTATATAGTTCCTTTTAGTTCATTAGTTAAAGTTTGCAAAGAGAAAGTGACAAATATATTCAATTAGGAAGAATTAGTTGACTTTGAATTCCCATACAAACTTTTGACTTCCCCATCATCTTGTCCTGATTACCCAGCATGCCCTCACAACTGTGAAGGGGTCTATTATAGCAAGGTACCCTGTTATTAGAGGTGCTGGCGTATGTATAATAGAGGTAGGGATAGTATGGAATTCTTCATGTTCATCAACAGCACTGTCCACAGGGGTGGATTCAGAGCATTAAGAAAGAGGGGTGTGGACACTAGACACTATAAATTTTACTGAGAATTCGTCAAGAATGATGGAAACTTTTGCCGAAAAGGTTTGCCACAGGGATCTTGTTTACTGTGGGTAATGTCGACCGAGATATCGGTCGATATAGCGGTCGATATAGCGGTCGACACTCGGTCGATAGTCGGTCGACACTCGGTCGATAGTCGGTCGACACTCGGTCGACAGTCGGTCGATACTCGGTCGACACTCGGTCGATAGTCGGTCGACAGTCGGTCGATATAGCGGTCGATAGTCGGTCGATAGTGGGTCGACACTCGGTCGAGACATGGCTGATAGTCATTCCAGATGTGTCTCGGCCGATATAGCTTTTCGTTCACCGACACTTCGCCGACTTTTCGCCGACATTTCGCCGACATTTCGCCGACACTTCGCCGACACTTCGCCGATCCTTGGTCGATAGTTGGTCGATACTTGACCGATGTGTCGGTCAGTAATTGGTCGACACTCGGTCGATGGTCGGTCGACACTTAGCATTTCCTACATTTTCCTACATTTTTGCGGGACCACAGGAGCAGCAGATTCAACTTAGGCTGAGACAGGTTCTGTTTAACAGCTAAAACTCAGACGATCGGTGATGATACAAACTGGAAAAAAAAAGGTTATCATGTCTTTAGTTCCCAGTGCTCTTCGGTTCTCTTCATAGCGTAATTCCGCCTTGCACTGCCACATGTTCCCCATCGCATGATAACAGTAATTAATGACGTCTTTGCTTAAAAAAAAAGCCATTGGACTCACCTGATAAATTAACACACGACTAATATTCGAACGACAGTTGACCGATATACCACCGACAGTTCACCGATATACCACCGACAGTTGACTGATATACCACCGACAGTTGACCGATATATCACCGACAGTTGACCGATATATCACCGACATATGACTGATAGTAAGTCGAGGTGCGTCGACAAAATATCGACCGATACTCGGCCGATAGTCTATCTCACTATCGACCGACTATCGACCGACTGTCGACCGCTATATCGACCGACTGTCGACCGCTATATCGACCGACTGTCGACCGCTATATCGACCGACTGTCGACCGCTATATCGACCGCTATGTCGACCGATATCTCAGTCGACATTACCCACAGTAAACAAGATCCTGCCACAGTCCCCTTGGATGGCCCCTAAATCTGTCTATGGGTCCATAATAGAGAGGTAAAGAGTGCAGAGATTGTTTGGAGAACCATTAGGACAAAACCCTGTCTTATTGTAGAGCCAAAAAGAGTTAGGGATTCAGTGTCTGATCTTGAGCGCACCATTGCGGGATTGCCGCTGTTTGAGCAAAGATGTCCCCTTCAAAAACCTGTTCTGGGTCATTTTGGCACACTTCAAATTGTGTTTCAAAAGAAAAAGAAACAAAAAATGTGATTCCTCCTCATGCAAAATTGTTTTAAAACAATATTTTGATGTAAATTTTAGAAGATTAAAAGTAAAGCAAGAAACAAAATTCCGAGAATATGACATTGTTGGTAACATATTCACCTCGTACATCAGATTTAAAAAAAAAGTACCCCCAAAAAAGCAAAATGTCCCTCGAAATATTGTTGACTGGGACACGTTGCCCCCTTAGCTGAAAATCCTAGATCAGACATAGGGGATTGTGTGAAATTTGGTATCTTTAGGACCAAGAGAACTGTCCAGAGAAAAGGTTTCGTTGTTATTCATAGATATGTCTTTAAGGAGACATTCAAGCGTCTTATAATATCCTGATTTGTATTGTCATCCATTGGGTTGTCCCAGAAAACGTCCTGACCATATCCCTCCAGTAGTCTTCCCCTTCAAGCCACATTATCCACTCACAATTCTCAAGACTGATCTCTTTACATTTCCTTGAAGAATGAGTTGAGAGAATCTGATAAAAGATCAAAGTATTTTCCCTTTGGTCATTATTTTATTAATTCTTATAACCTTTTTTCTTATATGTGATACATATCAAATATTGTTAGGATAAAATTGATTTTGGTCATGCTTGGGACTTAAAAGGGCTAAAAATGTTGGCGTTTTATGGAGTTGCTGTGAGCCTATCGTACCCTCAACCTTCAAAGGTTGTATTGGCATTAGCAACTACATCTACCACTCTCTTGTCTTTTGGTATGGTAATAAGCCTTGATTTTTATCAACAAGCAGTGCCATAGCAAGATTAGGGGGGCCAATCATGAGTGCCGAAGGCACAAGCTGCTAGGGGGGTCCAGTTGTGTGCTTCCCCGGAAGATTTTGAACTATAGGGTCTCTGAAATAGCATTTTCTGTCTTCAGAGAGTGTCAATTTCCAGCAATCTTTCTTTGTTAAAGCCATAAATAAATAATTTTGATGCTTTATCGAACCGAAATGAACACATTGAACCAAAGAGCAGCGTGAAGAGCATGGCCGCTGACCAAATTAAACATGCCAGTGAAAATTATTGGGGGGGCCTCCTCATGCTAAAGCACTGACAACTGTTTTCTCAACACTGTTTTATGTAGATTTCTTTTGATATTAATGAAGATATTAATATTATTGTTGTATTTTTTTACTGAGCAAGGTTAGTGAATTTTGTTTTTGTCTTTCCAAATTAGCTTTGTCATCAAGGATTATAAAGAGACTGTTTTCTGGATGTGTCACACGGTAAGAACATGACAGATGTAGCTCAGCTTTAGTAGGTCATTGAGTTGTTTGAAGTTCAGATAACTTTAATCCCAGGTTAAGTGCATACAGACCTATTTGACTTTGTTGTGCCCTAATGTGGTGAGGTGTTTTGTGTGCATTGGTGATCTTGGAAGCTATACCAGTTGGGATCTCAATCCTTCACCGGTTCAACCATGCTGGGCAGGTCTCTGGTGAAAGGCCAACAAATTGCAACACCTGGCCCTCCAGGTTAGGGGTTGGGCGAGGGGTTGATGTTCAATCCCCATAAAGGGAGTATCGTAACTGAAACCGGACACACTTTTCAAGATAGCCAATATTGACCAAGATACAAACATTCAAAATATAGTACTTAAAACTTTACAAAAAAATGTATGGATTGTCAGACACTTATGCGGATGTCCATAAAATTCTTTCTTATGAAATTTTGGAGTTCTCAGAAAGAAAAATAAGAGACTGCTCACAGTCTATAGCTGGTGAGACTGTTATGCACAGGGCACTTTCTTGGCAGCAGAGTCACAAGGGATTTTCGCTTCATTTTGACTCGCTCTTACAAGGTTCTCATTAAGTGCCGGCAACCAGCTAAAAACTGGCTACTTTCAGGTCCGAGCTGTCTACCATTGAGGGAAAATGGGTGAAGCGAGGGAGTGACAGCCTCAAATTGCCTACAGCGCTCGATTGCCAAGCCACCAAAGTTTACATTTTGGCTGTTTTCTTTAAAATTAATGTCTTAATCTTCTTGTGCCTCCGCTTCCAAAAAAACAACAACTCTCATCGGCAAATTTGGCAGCTACACAGCCTAGCGATGCTCCCTAGAAGAGAATTGCCCAGAATGCCTGTTTCCTTACATTAATTTATTTTCTGCCTTTGATCATGCAGAGGCCCAACGTATATTGATGGAAAGATGTCATATCCAGACTTTGTTTGGTTTCTTCTCTCAGAAGAGGACAAGAAACATCCAAGAAGGTGTGATCTTCTAAAACGACTCTACTCTACAATGACGTTTACACTCATTAAAACCTTTTTATTCTTAATCTTACTATTTCTCTCTCTCTCTTTTTTCCTTTTAAGTATTGAGTACTGGTTCCGCTGTATGGATGTGGACGGTGATGGTGTCCTGTCGATGTACGAGTTGGAATATTTTTACACAGAGCAGGTATCCAAGATGGATGCCCTCGGTATAGAGACAATGGTGTTTCAAGATTGCCTCTGTCAGGTATGGGTATTAATAGTTTGAGCCATTCAATTTTAAAGTCACCTCCCCCCCACGAAAAAAAAAAAAACTAAAAAAATGCCTTTCACTCTAATATTATCATTACACTCTTATTGCGCTTATGTGGAGAAATTGTTTAACAATCAAATCTTTTTACACCCTTTGAGCACAACTCAGCAGTGGAAGCTAGTGGAAACATGATAGACATGAGACATTGCCGCGTTGATTAGTTTGATTTTCGTTTTCGAATTGCCATTACAGGCCCCCCACCTATCACCCCCAAACAAGCTCCCCCCCCCCCCCCCCCATCCCCCCACTTTTCCCCACAGTGGTAGCCAGAAAGCAAGCTCTCCATTTGGGGGAATCACGAGAAGATACGTGGGGGAAGTACGCTAAACGAGACGCTCGCTCGCGCGCTCTCTTCGTTCGTCATAAACGCAGTGCTTTCTTACAGGCTACCACTGCCACGGATCTAATAAACTGGTGTCCAAGCCTCTGTAACCTGAGGTCATTTTGAAAATATCTACCTCTGTTTTCTTCTATTTCTTTTTAGATGTTGGACATGGTTAAGCCAAAAGTTCCAGGTACTATTTCTTATTTGCTTAGTTCAACATGTGGTCGATGCGGTCTCTGCGAACTTTAGTGGAATAAAAACTAAAGAAACGAAAAGTGAATAATGTTAGAGTAGGCTTTTCCGTAAAAAAATATTTATTTATTATTCGATTTCCTCAGTTTCCTTTTTAGTATTTCTCAGCAATAACCAAAGTCCATACAAGTTGAGGCAAGTGTACTAAATTTAGAGCTGAGGATAGCATTCGGTCATCAGACAATGTTCGACGAAATCCTTTTTGCAGTCGCGCATAATAACTCAGACAAGGGACTTTCAGTACCTCGATACACTATTCAAAATTGCGACGCTGCAAATTGCAGTCTTCTGTCCTTTCACACACAGTAATTTTCAAGGAGTTATAATAACTCCTCTAGTGGGGTTAATTTTACTCCTTACAGTAGAGTTATTCTGTAGGGTGTTATTTTAACTCCAAAAAGGAGTTTATAGAACTCTTTTCCAGGAGTAAAAATTACCCCAGATATGGAGGAGTTATCCTGTACCTAAAATTTTTACTCCACTTTCAGAGTTAAATTAACTCCAAAAAGAGTAAAAGCAACCCATGTAAGGAGTAAAAATCACCCCATTTTCGGAGTTATGTTAACTCCAGACTGGGAGTAAAAAGAACTTTTCAGGAGTAAAAATGACCCCAAATTTGGAGTTAAATTAGGAGATAAAGTAACCCTAAAAAAGGAGTTATCCTGTACCTAAAATTTTTACTCTATTTTTGGAGTTATAATAACTCCCTAAAAATTACTATGCAACCAGGATTATTTACTTTACTAGGTCGTACTTCCCTAGGACTGTCAGGGCTTGGAATAATCTCCCTCGTTCTATTTTGCATGCTGCTAGTGCTCAAAAGTTTGAAAGTTTTCTACATGCTCACTCACTATAAAGACCAGGCTAAGTTTCTATGGGCCGTTATAGTTACACCTGTGGCACATTCTTATTGCGCACACCCTTTTTATTCCATCGTACGATTTTAGCATATTTGTCTTATAGTTTTAGACATTGTAGGGGTTAAAAGTCAGTTTGGGTTCCCGCCCTGTCTTCATGTCGTGTCAGCTTGCTGTTGTTTGTATCTATGTAATTTCTTTTTTTTGACAAATATTAATGATTTAAACTAAACTAAACTAAACTAAACTTCCCGCATTGTCTTTTTGCGTCCGTTTATAAATGGGTATTTTATCGCTGTGTTGTTTCCACACTTAGATTGAAGAAAATGTCAACCCTTTCATTAGTCATTTTTGTTTAATCTGTTATCTTGTGTGTTTTTATTTCTTTTAAAGGTTGTATAAAATTAAGCGATTTAAAGAACTGCAAGATGGCGTACATTTTCTTCAATACGTTTTTCAACCTGGATAAATACCTGGAATATGAGCAGAGAGATCCGTTTGCTGCAGCTAGGGTATGAAATAATACCACTTTGTGACCCATTGTCCTAATCTGGAATTAGTATAGGTCATAGCATGATTTGTAGTGATATTTGGCATAAATACCACGAGTGATATTTCGAAACTGTTATACGTAATTTCACGAACCGTTTGGCGAGTGAAATTTGAGACAATTTTGAAATATCACGAGTGGTATTTATGCCAAATATCACGTACAAATCATGCTATTATTTGTTTATACTACTGCCCGCAATAGTTTTGTAATTTTCACATGTAGGTATTTCAAATTAAGCTGAAATACCACTGCTCTAAGCCAATCATATTGCAGAAATTTCTCATGTAGTAGTTATTCTTTCTCCTTTGAGGAATAACGTGATACGTAGTCTGAATAATGCTCAGAAAAAAAATTTCCGAAAGAATGGAGATATCTCTGCAATGGAGTTGCCCTGAGGACCAGTATGTCTGAGCAAGTGTAGCCTGCGAATGCAGCCGTCTCTCTTCATCCCTCGCCGCAAAACGCCTCTAGCTGTGGACAAGAGACGGCTTTCGTTGTTATTTGATGTTTTCCTGAAAATAGATTTTTTATGGCGGGGCGGTGGGGGTGGGGGGGGGGGGGGGGGTGCGGGGAGAAGCATATACTTTGCAACTTTCTTGCAGTATCAAAGAGCGACAAACCTTTGTTTTGTTGAGTTTCGTCTAGATTCAATGTCCCGTGATCTTTGAGAGAAATTTGATGCTACAGGTATTTTGAGTGCGTGGTGTTCCTTTTGTTTACCACGCTTATTTAATATGTCACCCTTACCTTCGTTAATGTTTTCATTTTCACGAAGTTGTGGAATTTTACTAAGTTTGAGTCGTTTTGCTTTCAGGACTTACAAGAGAGTGAAGGAACTGAGCCTTCAGATTGGGAAAGATACGCACAGGAGGAATATGATTTGTTAGTAGCTGAGGAGGGGGCCAATGAGCAAACGGAAGGGTAAGATGGCAAAAATACGCGGGAAAATCTCCTCTAGTGTAAAATTAGCCTTAGTTTCTCTTGCTAGCAGTATTAATCAGAAAGAAATAACCTGAGTAAAAAACGCCTGGGTAAAAACCGCAACTGACAGGAGGCGAAAAGCTGTTTGCATTTATGGCCGAGGAGTTGAGCTCGAGACTGCCGAGAAAGAACTCGATCTAGTGGTGGAAAAAGCACTCGAACCACAGGCAGACCACAATCTGTTCGTGTGGCAGTTGTTGGTATTGAAACCTCCCGATTGCACTAGGCACTTTTTCGATTTTGGAGCACTATTTTACATTTCCAGCACTCTTGAGCACTTTCTTGACTTGTGAGCAGAATTTGAGAATTTTGCGCTTTTTGGGCAACGTTTAAGCACATTTTTTTACAATTTTCCAATATTTTGTCTTCGAAACGTATTTCAGTGAGCCGAGTAATTCTGTTATCATGAATTTGAATAATTTCGCCTAGTCGCTGTTGTCATGAAAATGTGCAATTATCCTTTTAACCGTGGGAACAGTTGATCTTGAAAAAAAAAGGCATTGGTGTTTCACTTCTTGTGTGGTCACCTATTAGAAAATCGAGCGTTAAGAAATAACAGTAAGGATATGTATGAACATCTGCTAGGAAATAATTAAAAACTGCGAGCAACTCTCGAGCATTACTTCGAAATTTCAAGCACTTTTTCAAAAAATTCGAGCACTATTTGAGCATTTTTTTTTTTGCCACGTTTTGAGCACTTTTTGGCAAATTTTCCAGCCCAATCGGGACATGCTTACTGGGGTCGCCAAAAAAATGTACATATGACAAATGACAAAGTAAACATTTCGCTTGAACTTTAATTGAAACGTTTAGGTTCAAATCTGTATTTTTGTGTGAATTGTAGCCGCCGTAATGTGCATCTGCATGCTGTCTTCTGGGAGGGTGATCTGCCTGTGCTCGAACTCAGGATCACAGGATTGCGAGTCCGAAGGAAGCACGGACCACTCGGCTATGCTGTCTCCTAAATCACGTGATCAAGTACTCGTGGGAAGCACGTGTTGTGTAGGGTGTTTTCTAACTGAATTATTTCACATTTTGGTTCAAATCGGTATAGGCAAACCTAGCGCGGTGAATCGATATCCTTTCATCGATTAATATCGACAAGATTGCAACATTCACCACGTCTGGTTTTTTTCGATTGTGTTCGGTTGTTTTCCTTGTTGATCGTTTCAACTCAACAACTTTCGGGAGTGATCAGCATGCACGCTCTGAGACATAGATAGCGATCGGTGGAATAAACGAAATTGCACATATGACTCAGTATCAAGACATTTGGACAACACCAATAGATTTCAATAACCTATCACCAATCCATAAGTATCGACTAATCCGCAAATTTCCGATCACAGATTTTCATCGATTAACAATGCCGCGACAAATCATGCAATTTACAACAATTTTTGTTTCTCATTCGTAGTTTGTACGAGGATGATTTCGATGAAGACGAAGACCTTGCCGAGGACGACATAATGGCTTTAAAAGGTCTCGAGAACGATGAAGACAATGCTAACAACAGCAAACCGTGGACAATGGTGACAGGGATTGATGATGATGACGATGATGACGATGATAATGATGACGACTTCTACTGAAGGAAAGTTCTCGCTAAGCCGTGTTTAACGTGACGTTATACGTGGGTTAAGTTGCTGTTACCTTCCTGCCTTGGAAGTGAGTGGTGTGGTGGTACCCACAGACCAGGGCCCTAGGATGATCACGTGACGTTTACGTTGGATTTGTGCCAATTGTGTTTCGATTAATAACCAAAAGGAGCGTTTCCTTTGTAACTGAGAGCGGTGTTTAGTAGTGAAATACACTTTCGCCCCCTTAGCCATAGACAGTCTATGAGTGTTAAACGTAAAAAAGGATAATAGGGTAGTGAAAGAGAAGGTATATAGATGCGTAACACCGTGTGATAAACAAACGATGGCATTCGTAGTCTGTAGAAGACAAGTCAGAATAATTGAAGAAAAATCACCAATTTCATTTTGTAAAATCTCAAGAAACATATAGTACCAAGCGAAAGTTTCTTTGAAAACCTTTTATTTTGAATGACCTTGTCATAGGACCTCGTTCAGAGGCTTCAAACTTAAAAGAATCTTCTACATCTCTTTGATGAACTCTGAAAGTGATCGGTAAAAAAGAAGCAAAAAAAATTAAAATGTCTTGAGAGCTTTTTGTCGTGTATTTCGTTTAGTCTTCTACGCAGCGGTTTCGTCGTCACGTAACGAGGGGAGTAGCTTTGACATTTCAGACTACGTAGAGACTAGATTTTGTCAAGACTGTAAGCACCATCTTTCTTTTCCTGTTTTTCTGGGAAAGTGTGCGAACAAACGAACCAGGCGAGGGTGTTCGCCGCGCTTACTGATATCTGATCAAAAGATTGTATAGCATAGCTCTTCAATTCTAAGGTAACACCCTTCGTTAACTGGGTGGAGGGGGTGGGAGGGGAGGAACTGGAAGACCTGACAAAAAGGCACTCATTCCGCCCTTTCGCTCTTGTCTCCCCTTCCTCACAGAACAGGCTGATGCTCAGGATATTTCTATGGTAACCTGCGAAGAAAGTCACGGTTCTAGAGGTAGGGGACAAAAAAAGAAAATAGGTTTTTCCCTCGCCCGTTGGGGGACGGAAGAAAAAGGGAAAAAGTGCACAGAACCCACACTCAAATGAAGGGTGGTACATCTGTGTTTTAACAGTACTCTTTTCAAGCCTGCGCAGTGGGCGCAAGAAGGGGATGTGGGCGCAAAAGAATAGCGGGGCGCACGTGGGAGAACCTAATTCTTTTCCAGTCACTCGTGCCTTCCAGGAGTCCGTCGCGAGTGGCAAGGCTGCGGGAAGGCTCTCTTCACACCTTTTCGAGCCTTAAAACGATGTTTCGTAATTACACCTTTAACAATTGCCTTGTTTTGTTCTTGTGGGCCAAAACATTTTCCGATTTTGTAGTTATGTCACGTAAACGAAAAATAACTTGATCACGAAGAAAAACTTTTTGTTAACTCTTATTCACCACATACACCTATCGCCATGGTTGCTGGTGATTAACAGACAAAACGCTCTCAAAATATAGCACATCTTAAGTGAATTAATCGTCTATGACGTTTTCATGTGTGCAAACATCACCGACAACCATCAATTAGCTATTAGCATTTTAATAACCGCACGCCCCCCTCGCGGTCAAAATGTGGCACCCCGTTTCACAATGAACTACCTTTTCAAAACAACCTCATTTAAGCGTTGATGTTAATTGCTGTTCAATTGTTTTATTTCTTTTTGAAGACTAATAACGCAAGCATGACGCAATTAGATTTTTGCTTTTTCTGTTAAACTTATTTTTTATGGAATTATTCTCTTTTAGGTTTTGCATGCATGCGTGAAATGAATTGCACTACTTCCGATCAAGCGAGATAGGTCGTCTGCGGTATTTCGAGGTTTTTTTGAGTACCGTATGCAAAGTATTTTGCATGTATAGCCTACCTGAGAATTGAAACAGCTGAAACTTTACTGATTTATATTGGTCTTTCATCGGAAAGGCAATCGTCACCAGCTGAGAGGCGAAAAGAGTGTACAATGTGCACGCATTCTTGAAGTTTTTATGTCAGTTCTTTTCAACTCTAGGAAACAAATTATTGTCGCAAAAGTTTTCTCAGAGTCAGTTTAACTCACTCCTTACCTAACTTGTGGTCAACCGCGGCAAGATGAAAAAAGTATCCGTGGCTAGTGTACCGCCGATTTTCGAGCTTTTAGCGAGGGAGGATGTAAACGAAGAAGGAACTGTGTACTGTCAAGGACTCACAGCTAAACTTCACTCACGGTTTGGAAGCTCAGAGAGTGATAAACAGGTACTAAGAGGTTCTACAACCATCTTATAGAATTCATCAACCCCTGATCAAGTGAAATATCAAGTTTGATACGCATGAATTCGGAGCAAACTAGTGTTTTAGTGTAAAGAAATCATGGCCAAACTGTCTAATAGGATTTCCGATCATCTACAAACTGAGAAAACTAGATTCACCCGCATATCCTAACACAGCAACACTAAGGTGATGCTAGTAGGTTTCACATGAATAGTCAAATCTGATTATAAGAAGTTTCTTTAATAATTAACATTAGATCTTCAGGGTCACTGAAGTCAGAAGATTTAAACGTTCTGTAATGACACAGTGTAGCACCCTGCCGTTTGTTGGTGACTCCGACCGAATTTCCAGCATCTTTTTCCTATAAGTTTGTGCTCTGGATGACATTTCAAGATACATAAATTCTGAGACCTTAGAAACCAGTACATTTATTCGTTTGCTTATACACAAACTCAAACTCTTGGAGTACTGTATGTTCAAAACTCTAACAAGAAGTAGAGACAATGCAAAACTCCGAGACGAGCGGTTCACTGTATGTTTTACGACTAATTTCTTCACGACTACGTTTTTTCAGGGGCACCCAACGAGAATATAGTTCAAAACCACTTAAACATAGCATTGTTAAACGTATTTTAGTATTTAAACGGTAGATATAGGAGTTATAGGCGTATTTTTATCCCCTAAAAATTTTTCATCTGTTCGGATTTCCTAGCTGAAAGTCTAGTGATCGGAAAATTACAGCGATCAAAACTTATCTTTCCGAAAATTCTAGGTGACCTTTTTAGGGTAAAAACCCGTTAAAACGGACAATTATACCATTTTTCAGATGTTCGAAAATCCTGGAGAGGCAGGCAAGCAAGAAATTTTACAACAAATGTTCCGAAAATTCTAGATCTCAAATCGGCTTCCGAACAGATATTTTCCGAAAATTGACGTTGGTGCCCCTATTTTTTAGATAAGAAGTTTTTTTTTGTTTTCTTTTACTCAACATAACCTATTAAACTACTGCGATACGAATTTTTAACCTTCGTGTTTGTTTTCAGCGCAAATTCCGAATCGATATATTAGCATTAGCACCTTGTAGGCTCTTAATAGACTCGTCTAATTAGTCTTAACAAAAGAAATAAATGAAACATATTTTGATTGTTTCTGCAACCGGATAAATTTACAGCCTTTAACTTTAAGAATTCGAAATTTCCACCTTGAAGTTTCTTCGTTACTAATTTTTGCCTTCATCTAAAAAACAAAATCTGAGAAGCGAAAAGATTGAAACGCCAATAATTAAATATTCATGGAAAGTAAACAAAAGTATTAAAACAAAGAATTGAAACAAGGAATTAGGGAGTTTCATTAGATTCATCCACTCTTAAATTTGATTTGTGGAGATAATTTGTGTGGATTTTAATCGTCAATGGTACAAAAAATATCATCCAGTTTGGTGTGCTGGCATAGAGAAGAGCTATTATTAAAATTTCTTTCAAGGGAAAAAATGTCAAAAAAGTCCGATTTTGAAATCTTAGAAGCAATTCATTGATTGAGGTTCTTGTTACAACAATCACAAACAACTACGGTAAAACGACGTGATTGCCTGGTCAATGCAGTGTTTTAAATAAGAATGAATCACCTAAGGTGATGTTACACGAGACGATTCGCAACGACGATTTTAAGCGCAACACACCGTTGCAATGTTGATACAACGTTGCCACTATTCGATGCAATGTCGCAACAATGTTGTGACGCTGTGTTGCGCTGAAAATCGTCATTGCGAATCGTCCCGTATAACACAACCTTTAACCAAAAAATTTTCTTGGCTTTTTCGCAGCCATCAAATGGGATTGTTAGCCCTTTAAGGTTACTGACCGAAAAGACAGAGTTCCCTGACCCTTGCTCATACTTTAACTTGTAGTAAAATCCCTAGCCTGAAAAAGGTGAAAAGGGTACCCCTTTGGGGTTTAGGATCCCCGTATAGGCTATCAAAGCCATTATATAAGTAGTACCCCCTGGGGTATTTCCTCTCTCTTTAGAAACCAACTCTCCCAAATTCAATTTGATCTGAGACGTACGAACATTTTAAAATGAGTTCCTTTGCGAAAGCCCCTAGCCGTAGCAGGCGTCGAAAGGGGTAGGGGATAGTGAGGAAGCGAACAAAGAGAGGGATTGCGCTTTTCTCCCTCCCTACTTCCCCTCCCCTTCGGCGCCTGCCACGCAGGCTGGTAAAGAGACAATTATTTTTTTTGTAACTGGCGTTCCCCAAGTCGCATTAAAGTATGAGTCCTCAGTTTAAACTCTGTTTAAAACTCATTTTGTTATTTCCTTTACGTAGAGTTCAAGGTTAAGGAAGGAGTCTCGTATGCCTCCAATCCCATCTGCAAGAAGCTCAACATCTTCGAGGAAAACGTCTTCTTCCCGCGAAAATGACGGTTCTTATCCATACACGCCAAAAGAAAAAGACCGAGAACTAAATAAGCTGGAAAATGGACTTACAATTGTGGGAGAAACCGGCTACTTAACCTCGAATTTTCGCAAGAAAAGTACGGCAGAAAAGTTGAGCGACACATCATTTCAACTGTACACTCTTGAAGACTCGAAAAAACTCCCGAAAATTTTAAAACCCAAGAAAAAAGTCGGGAGAGGTTCAAAGAGAAAGAAGATTAAAGATGATCAGAGCACCGCAAGCAATGAGAGACAGTTGAACACAAGCCCATTAGATGACGCGAAAGATGGGAATAAAGCGAATCTTAGAGATTCTGACATGTCCGAGGAGATGACCAACAAATACGGATTGGATCTCAAAAAGGAGTTTAGTAAGTTGCGATTGGGGATCTTGGCTCTAAACAAAAGGCTGCTTGAAGGCGTTTTATAATTGCTAATTCCTTTGCTCCATGCCAATTGGAAGAGATAGCGAGGCGGTAAACTCCATGTGAAACATAAATAACACTTTAATTTCAATAGGGTGCACAATTACAGTCCAACTGTACTTATGGCCCTAAATGAAATGGGGTGTTTTAAGCTTAAGCCATACACAAATTGGTCCCATTTTTGGGGGTCTCTAAAGTTTGAGCCTGGCTTAAGGTTTGTTTAACTCCTAAATGATATTATTCTAAAACAGAAAGCCAAATAAGAGCTACAGAAAGAGCTACAGTATAGTTTGCATTCCTCACGAGATAAGGTGAAAATCTCGGCCCAATTCGTACATATATGAATTCCCCTGGGGCTTTACACTGTAAAATTGCTGAGCAAGTATATTGATGCGACAATGCATATCTTGCTGTAGTTGATTTTACATAAGTTATTTCTGGCAATGCTTATAATAATAGACAATCTGAGTTCAACTGCCGTAACCAACTAAATCGGAACACACTCTCAAATCCTGTGAAAACAGCTAAAAGTGAAACACATTTGGCAACGGCCGTTTCAATAGTCCGTTCGCGGCGTGAAGGAAAGGAAGTTATTGGAGAAGTCTTGACACAGGCTAGCAAAGTGACAACTTATATTATTACCAAAGTAGTCCCTCTTTTTAAGTCGCTGTCCTGTTATCAAGCTTCTGGCTCGTGAGGAGAGGAATACGGTGCCCTGTAAGGGCTATCAGATGAAAAACTGTTTTTGTAACTGGTACTGCTACTTAATAACTGGCACTGCCACTTAGTAACTGGCAGTGCTACTTAATCCGTTGAGGAAGGAAGAGCGAAAGGAGCGATAATTTTCAACTCTTTTCTACTCCTCTCCAATAGGCCATTTCCGAGTTCCCCCAGGCCTCTGTTTCAAAATGAGGGTAGGTGCGCAGCCTTTGATATGGAAATCATTTTTCATTCTCATTCAAATAAAACTCATTTTCCCAAGAGAGGTTGTGCACCTAGCCTCATTTTGAAAGTGAGGGTTTTTGGAACTCGGAAGTGGGCTATTCTCAATCCCCTTGCTCTCCAGTCCCTCACCGCCCTTGGTTGTTGCTCTATGACTTTATATGGTTCCTAAATTTCATTTCCATTGTATTTGTTTTATTTTCAGATATGGAAATGACCAGACCATTCACCTTTTCATACTTTCCACAGATTTACAGCCGCAACAAAAAAGACAAAAACAAGGAAACGAGAAATAACAACAATAAAGTGAGAAAGATATCCCAGGTCGAGACTAAAACAACGCTGTATTAACTGTTAACCCTGAGCCTTGTTCTAAGTTCTTCTTCAAGTCACACGGCCCTATCCGCCACAAGGCCGTGGCTGCCAAGAATGCTGGGATTGCAGATAGATTTTCAAAGTGAGGATGACTGGAGCGAGTTTACTCACAGATTCTGTGCAATATTTGAGACACACTATCCCCACCTCTCAATCTTTTTACACGCACACTGGATAACAAAATACGGGAGTGCAATAGCACTGTCTACACGGGTACACGGAGTTGCATTGCTTAATAATTTAATAATTTAATTACTTATATTGCGCAGGTATTCATAAAAATGATCAAATGCGCTTTACATTAGTAATAAAAGCATGAAAAAAAAAAAAACTGCAAACCTATTGACGCTACTCAAAGCAAGAAGAATATATACACTTCCACCATGAAAATCTAAAATATCGATATGTAACAATAAAAATTCATTCAAACGTAAGCAAACTTCAAAAGGTACGTCTTAAGATTGCTCTTAAAAGTATACCAGTTTGGAATATTGCGAGGCTCACGCGGTAGAGCATTCCATAACTTGGGTACAGCCACCTGGAAGGACCTATCGCCTAGTGTGACCTTAGTTCTAAATGTTGGCGATGCTAGCAAAATCCCACCTGACGATCTGAGGCTATATGTGCCTTACGATTTCAAAGAAACTAAGTTCCGGCTGAATGTATGCAGCGGCTATACCATGGATAGCATTCCTAAGGTGAAAGGATTCCTATCTATATACGGACTTGTTTAAAGAACGTGAAAAAAAAAGTACATGAATCCAGATAAAAGTGTATAAGATCCTGTTTGTGAGTATCGGCTCTGAAGCTAAACTGTCCCGAACATGCCATACACACTCTTATACGCCGACCTTGCTAGACAGAGTGTAGTAATAAGGGACCCTGTTATCAACCATGGCTATTATGACTCAATAAAACAGTTCTATCCAAACTCTGAGTCTGCGTGTGAATGAAGTTCTAAAGTTTTCCGTGCATTTGAAAGAAAAACTATCGAGCTGTACTTTCCCGTGGTTCTCAGTGTTTACTACGCTGTGTAAGCTGGTTCAAGATAGTCTCCTACGCTCGTTTTTAGGGCCAGTCGTCAATCCCATCGTTGAGATTTATGGAAGTCATCAGTGTTATGCCAGATATCGAAACTACCACATATATTCACTAAACTTGTACATTCAAAATTTAATCTTGTCAAGAAGTTTGAGAATAAACTTATGAAGTGACTCCTGGCCAGGGTTCAAACCTTTCACAGTATAAATTTTGTCGCGTTACTAATTTCATTTCTGCATTTAACTCACTCAGTATAAAGATATAAGTTTCGTGGTTTACCGGTAAATATACTCATATTTTGATGAAGCTGAAAGGGAGCGCTTAGCTCTGAGTCCAAATATCAATAAAGTTGTGTAGAATATGAATTCATGCAGGCTCTAGGACTCATGCAACTCACCCCTTCTCAAATTAAAACTGCGAGCGACCAAAAGAAATTCTCTACGATTTTCTGAAGTTTAATTTTTCACATTTCACTCCCCAAGTTATTCTAGCTTTCCGCAGTCGTAGAAAAAAAAAAGGAAACCTAAAATTTTCGGATTCAAAAATGTGATAGAGAGAGAAATCATAACAATTCTCACTCGGTTACTACTCAGATTGCATCTAAAATTTTTGGGAAAGTAATACCGAAGCCCTTGAATTTTCGAAAAGACTCAAGTTCCCCTAGGATGACCGAACAGATACAAACTTTACAGCTTCTCTTAGAATGCATTTCAAGAGATCTAAAAGTACTCTGGATAGCCAAAAAAGTGTCTTCAATGCATTTAGGAGGAAACCGTCGTTGGGTGCCCCTGAGCAAAAGGGTTGCCTGATATAAAAGACTGAAAGTCAAATTATGAAGAAGCCATAAAAAAAACGATGTTCCCGAAAAACTCAACAATTCCCCCTGTTTCCAAAAGAGTTGGCAGGAGATCCCTTCGGAAGGCAATGGTTATGTAATTTCCTCAGGCTTCCCCAAAAAACTTGGCGGACCCTTGTTGTACCTGATACGGCGTGATTAACTGTTTGTCGACACTGACTTGCGTAAAGGCCCTGTAACAATAAGTAATTTCTCTTGCAACTCGTCTGAAAAGAGTAAGCCGACAGGATTATAGCCTGCGAGCAAACTCTTTTTTGGGCGGGGAGAGTCGCGAGAATTCACACGAGAGCCGTACTTGAAAGTGCGAGGGGAGGGGAAAGAAAGGAACGCGCCGGCCCGAGGCCTGGGAATAGTAACCCATCAAAGAAGAGGAAGTCTGGATCCCAGCATATATTATTTGCCATCAAAATGGCGTCTACTCCTGCAAGCAGTGAAGTCGATCCCGAGGAAGACACGGGTACTGTAAAGTTTGGTACGCAGAAGACGGGTCGAGCTGCCGAATATCCAGACTTTGCAATTATTTGGTCATTTCTGGAGAACTTTAGGCACCTTTTGCACTTCCCTGATCTTTCATTAGATGACCTGGAGGATGGATTCAACAGCCATAATTCTGAAAACGGTAAGCCTAATTGATGGTCAAATTTTAATTGATGTGTCATTTATCTGCAGCATTTAGGGCGTTTTTCTGGGAAATTATTTTAACCAATCCTCTTTACTTCCAACAAAATGCTGGCTAGTTCCCTTTTGTGGCTCTAATTTCACGAATGGCTGTATTTCGCTTCTCCGGTACATTTAGCTTTTGTTAGACGGCCGAACAAAGCGCTTTTATTGAGCTGTTAGACAGCTGCACTGTTTCTTTGCATTGTCACTTCCCCAACTGAGTTTATAACTTACAGCTCAACTTGCTCTGCGTTACTCCAAATTGCGTGATCATCTCAATTCCTTTTTAATCTCGCCGAAAATAGTGCACGTTTCTGCCAGTCTGTAGATTTCATTCGGCCCAAGCAACGTTTGTATGAAGAAATATCGCCAGCATTGACGACAATATGATAATTTTTGTGTTAATTTGGCGCGCTTTTCTCAGTGGCCTCGGGGCTGAATTTATACAAACCTTGGTCATTTCCCAGGATCATTTTTAAAAATTAATTTTTTGTTGCCGTCGAGGTTCCCGTAATGATAATCGTTTTAACATCTGGGTCGGAAAATCGGATCTTCGCGAAGCTTAAATGTTATTATATACAGATACTTCCAATTTTTTAAAAGAATATAATGGCATATCTTCCATTTTATAGGTGGGTGTACTAGGAAAGTACCAGTTAAGTAGACCTAAAGAATAACATGAGCTCATGTACACTTAAGATCATTGTGAGATTACTTATTGGGATACATATAAGTGTTCACATTGGGCTACATTGGATAAAACTTTTGCACCCTCCCAGGGTGAGGGGAGACAGAATTCTCCAGGAGTAATGTAAAAAAATTGGATCTCCTTAGGGGTGAGACATTAGATCTTCTTACAAATTTTGTGTAAGAAGATCTTCAGGGATGAACAATGAATTCATTTAATTTTTATTATTATACGTGAGATATTATAGCAAAACATCACAGACCCATGTTTATTCCCTTAATCCGTGATATCCACTTACTTAAGGATGCAGTTAAAAGAACTTGATCAAAGATCAAAGCATTTTCTCTTAGAAGGTGATCACTTAATTTAATTCTCATAACGTAATCTTTTGATTCTCTATGAAAACTGTTGAGAAAATCAATGTGGTCATTCTTGGGACAAGAAGTGAAGGGTTAACAATAATGAATACTGTAAAATTCCAAAAATAAGCCCCAGGGCTTATATTTTTCAAAGGCCTTTTAGAGGGGCTTATTTTCGAGGGGGCTTATCTACGGAGGGAAATGTGTCTTTCAAAATCGATTGAGCTAGCCTTATAGTTGAAAGTAAATTTAGTGTTTTTGCTTTGTGTTGCTTTGTATTTGAGGGTAGGTAATTCTCCAAGTACAAGCCCCCGGGGGGCTTATATTTGGAGGGGCGATTTAATGGCGGATTTTTTGTGTTACCGGATTGGGGAGCTTATACTTGGAGGGGCTTATACATGGAAGGGCTTATTTTCAGAATTTTACGGTATTATAGTGTCTTGAGACTAAAACTACTGCAGAAGTGTAGCGTCTGTGTATGCACGTACGCCTGCATGTACAGCAGAAATCTGGAATTTCTTTTTATTTCTTGAAAGCATTTTTTATCCTAAAATCAGAATGACTGATAACTCTTTCGCAGAATGTTCGGTTTTTTTGTGTGTAAGTATATCCTTTATCCTTTTATCATAATCAGTAAGAAATGTTAAAGTGGGATGAAAAACGAAAAGATGTGCCTTGCCTGCAACCTCACTGCATTTTCCTTCATATTTACATACTGAAAATGTCCCGCAGAAAATGCTGGAAGTGGTAATTTCGGAACCCTAAATTTAAACATTTTCTGGGGGAGTACAGCTCCGAGACCCCGCTTGTTTTGAGCACTTTCTTCGCTCTAACTTTTCTTCCCGTGCAGAGACCTTCTAAATCTCACACTTTGCTTGTGAAATAGTTACCATATCTAGCTGGCAAGTATTCCAGCTGCTCCTTTGTGAATTTACTGGATTTGCCCTTGTGATATACTGGTAATACCTTTCATAGAAGCAGCATACAGGGCTGGCTCTAAGGGCCAGGGACCAGGGATTTTATCCAGCTACTACAAACATGACCCCTGCTAACTTTCAGTGATTGTGTTAAATGTGCCTCTGCGTCCTGCATCCATCACACGTAAAAATTCCCAAAGAAGCAAAAGAATTCATGGCATGCATCCTGTAGGATGCAAAGATTGATCGATTGATCTGAACAT
The DNA here is from genome assembly GCF_958299795.1 of Porites lutea. NCBI lineage: Eukaryota > Metazoa > Cnidaria > Anthozoa > Scleractinia > Poritidae > Porites > Porites lutea. Next base: position 17,271,057 of record NC_133210.1, read on the forward strand.
GTCATCTTGTGTATTTGTAGAAATATCCCATTCGTGTAATTTCTGTGGCAGTTATTATGGCTGTTGTTTAACAGTGCACATTTCTTTAAGCCTTTGTTGTGTTTTATAATAGAAGGTCTGTATTTTAATTTCAATGTACTGTAATACAGAGTTTTGGAGTCTGTGTTCAGATTAACTGTCTGGCTACATAAAGGCCTGAGCATTTTCAATTGTGGACTTGATTTTTTTAACCAAGACTCATTGGTTCTGGACTGGGACTCACCATAACTATTTGTAACAATTTCACTGAACATTCATGGGAAGCAAAACTAGATTAGAACCAAAAGATTTTTTCTGGCAGTTGAATTCCCCACCTACTAATTACATATACCTGACAACTTGACGTCTTAGCTTGGTGACAGCCGTAAGCCCTGAACTTGCATTAGTTATCGTAACTTTTTTCTTGTTAAAAATTAGTGAAAGGACACCTTCAGTGTCTCTGCCAACTTTATAGTACAAGAAAAATGACTGATTGTTTAGCCTGTATTCTTTTCTAGGCAATGTTTTGCTGATTGAAGAACTTTTTAGGAAGCTTTTAAGAAGAATTGGAGTATCTGTAAACCCAGAAAGATGGGAAAAATCTCTGCTTAAGGTTTGTATCTATCAATAATAATCAATAACCAGACCAAATCTTACCTTAAGTGAGAGAAAATACTTTTACTGTAAAACTTTGCAGTTTCACATAATAAGAATAGATACTACAGGCTGTTGTTTTTTTCCTTTTGTGCAGTGTGTTCATTCTAGAAATTCTCCGGAGTAGGACATCTTTGCATACACTGTAGCTATTGTGATAATAGCTTTGACACACCCCCACTGTTCTCAACCCCCCATGTATCCCTCAGTATTGTACCAAAAGTTGAGTAACATGTTTTATTCATTTGAAACTGTTGTTTTTCAAGGTTGCTAAAGAACATGGCTTGGTCTGTGCATGGGATTTAGAGCAGTTTGGCTACCAGGAACTAGAAGTTTCATACAAGCTGGAACTCTTTAAGGTTGTGAAAAACATCTTTTGAATTTTCACATGGCCTTTTGTTAACATATTAGTATTTACCTACATATAGACTGCACCTGTGCAAAAGCCACACTCCAAACAGTCAACTGGTTTATTTTGTGGATTAAAATGTACATGTAATTTATTGCAATGAAAAGTCATATATCATGGCAATTCCTCTCAAAGGAGCTGTGTCATGAAATTTATCAAAGTTTGCAATGTGGGAACTGCCTTAAATTGAGTGAAATATAAAAATAGCTGCTCAAAACGTTAAAGAAAGAAAGAAATATCACAGTATATACAAAAGAAGGCATGGATGGGCAAATTTAAAGCAGATTAAAATGAGTTGCAAATTAGGTTTTTGAAAACTTGTCAGCATAAAGTTTTTCAAAGTTATTTTTGGTTATTTGTTACATCGGTTGCAATGCTTGGGAGACATTGTTTGTTTTCAAGACAAAAAGTTGTGAATTTGTCATTTGCCAGTTATATCTTCACTTAGGTTAAGGCCATAGCACGTGTAATTGGCAAAATTAACAAAATGAGCTACACAGCTGTGACACTTAAAGTTAGGCTCAGTCCCCAGCCTTGGGTTGTCTCAATACGCCTGCGGTACTCGGGACACCCAAGGCTGAAGACTGAGCCTACCTTAAAAGTAGTCAGAGTGCTTTTTCACAGATGCAATTTAAGCTAAAGTAGAGACAGAGGAGGGTGGTTAGTTTATAGCTCTTTTCTATAAGTTTACTGAAGCACCGTCAAGTTGGACTGGATTTTTTTTGCAGATGTACATGTATAAGCCAAGTGAATGCATGAATAACATTCACTGTAGCTTGGTATATATGTCACAGGTGAAAATTAAATTCAGGTTAAAATAATTTTAAACCTAGAGTGATTCTCTGTTAAATTCTTTTGTCTCTTAGACCTAATTATTCATGAATTAGGACTAGGAGACAAAGGAAAATGAGAATCAACCTAGGTTAAAACATTTTAACCTAAATTTAATTTTGATAGTTGGGATGTCATGAAAACATAGCCTGCATAGCAGGCGCTTGGAAGTAATGGGCACAGGAAAAAACAGGGTTGCACGAGGGAGACATTTGAGGCGAGAGAATTGTTTTCTGTCAAAATTTTTGATGGATCTTGCAGCAGCTGCCAGGTAATTAGACTGGGCTGGGAAACAATTTTCATGGGCTTCTCAGGCAGGCGCTCCTTCTCCCCTTGCGTCTCCCTCACACACGCATGTTCTTTCTTGCGCCCATTACCTCGAAGCACCTGGTACACAGGCTACCAAAACAGTCCTAGTGAAAATAAGATGCGCTGTAACTGGGACATGGGGAAGGTGATAGTGGCCTCCTCTCTCTGTCTCTCTCCATCCTCTGCTTGTCTTTTGCATCAAGTCTTCCACGATCTCTGTATGTTTCCATCTTGGAGCCTGGAACAGCCTAACAAAGATATTTCTGTACAAGGAGATTCAATGGTTGTTGTAGTCTTTTGTTTCTATTTTGTTATCTGCAGGTGTTACTTGAATGCCAATTTGATCAGAATGAAAAACTCAAGAGTTCAGTAAATAAAGGTTTTGATGCTGAGGATCTTCGCATGCAGCCCATTGGACGAGATTTGGATGGATTTATTTACTGGTATCATGAGGTATCAGAGACTTATTCAGTGAATTTTATCAGTGAGGCAAATTATACATTGAGAATATTTCCCCGTTTCAGATTGGCTAAAGTTGGCCTTCATAGCACGTGCCAAAAAAAATAAAATGGATGCAAGAAAAAAATGCAGCGCGCAAGGGAGACACTTGTCTTCCTTCCCGTTATTCTTTATTTAATGCCAGAGAATAAAACCCTCCTCGATCAGCATAATTCTTCAGATTATACTCAGCCAGCCTCATCAACTGATTGCTAATTAGTTGGACTTTCTCAGGCAGTGGGATATTTTGGGTTAATCCGTGACAGACCCCTTACAATTCCTGCAGGGAGTCATCCCAGAAATGTTGAACAAAATCTTATTTTTCTGCTTCCCTGCAAGAAGAGTCTGTCACTCCTTTTCCATGATATGTTTGACGAGTAGCGCTGTCAGTTGTAACACCGTTTGATCTAACCCGTCATAGTTTACAATTTCAACAAAACCAATCGGTTTATGGAGCACGTATTAATAATATAGAGGCAATGTATTCTCACAATCCGTTTTCACTCTCACATCTGACCTTTCTTTTGACCGCTCGGGCGCTCGTTCTCAACCTAGACCAAGTACGTGCCGTTTTGCAGTCTAACAATGAATGGAAGGTCGCGTGAAAAGGTAATTGACTTTATGTTAACGCGAGGCCTTTTATATACAATGCCTCTAGTTTATTTACGCACGTAAAAATTACGCGATAGGGGAAATCCACTCTAAGAGACTTTTAGATTTATTTTTTCAATTTCTAAGGTCAGGAAATGAGCTTTCAAAGTATTATTTGTTTTTGAAAGGACGATTGTAATGGTGTGCGAGTGTATACCACAGAGGAAGATGAAGTGAATTGTGAATCGTGGAAATTGTTAGCGGGGTAAGTACATGTGTAGATAAAACAAGTCTATTCCAAAATACAGAAGGTACTGCGCATAGCAGAATACAGTAAGGCAATACAAGAGAGGAAACTGGACCGAGTCAACCTTCGCAAAGACTTCTGGGACTGTTATTATAGATAACAACAACAACAACAACAACAACAACAACAAACTTTATTAATAAAAAGATAATATTACAGAAGTGTTGCCCGCAGCTAGCAGGGCTACTCGAGGCGGGACATTGAGTGCAAAATATGAAATTAAGACTAAGGTTAACTAAGCAAGGTTTACAGTTTACAAATAAATTGAATAAAAATCGTAATATGGATGAGGACTAGCTAACACAATAAAGAAGAACGAATTAATCAAAAAATAAATTGTTAAAGTAGAACTAATAAGTAAAACTTTATTTTTCGATATTTTTGGCTAATTTGACGTGTTCAATTAAGGTGGGCGTATCAATATAGTCACCTTCTAAATTCAAAATATCAAAAAGTAATTTGTGGAGTGTTTTTTTGAATTTTATTCTTGGGGAGCTGTCGGATGTGACAGGGTATCTCATTCTACAGCTTTGCCCCAAAGAGAGAGAAAGACAGTTTATCGGAACTATTAACATAAGAATTTCCTGAAGCCGATGCTCTTGGCTTCATCAGATAATTAGAGGCGTATGTTAATGAGGGAACAAATGTAAACAAGCATTCGCCCATACACTGGACTGTTCACAGTCCTCTATTTTTCCGTAAGGTCGTCGAGATCGAACGCTTTGCGTTACGGGTTGCCATCTCGCATGAGTCTCAAAACTACCTAGGGGGCGGGGGCGGTTTGGGAGGAAGCGAGGAAAATCAAGGTGGCCGCCATTAACGGTAAGACGCGCTATATCTCTACGATCTCACGAAAAAATAGGGGACTGTGAACAGTCTACCCATACACCTTAATGCTTTGGTTTTCATACAGCGAAACTGATGAACTAGTCGCTGTTGTTGAATTCCTCGAGTCGAAGTCAGAGGTCAATCCAAAGGAAATTGCTCTGGAGAAACGAAAGGAAATGAAAAAGAAACGAGATATCAAGAGTCCTGGAAAGAAGAAAGGAAAGAAAGGTTAGACTTACAACTGAACTACAGGCCTGCAGACACGTTCTCTACTTTGTTTCGAGTTGCGAGTGAAGCGAGCGGTGAGGGTTGGCGCGAGAGAGCGGCAAAGCCACGAGGGGCTTCGTTTACCCGCTTCTTGCTCTCTTGTCTCCTTTTTGTGTCTGTCTTTCGAGCGTGATTTCTACCGTTATTGCCCCCCCCCCCCCCCTCCCCGCTTAATTGCAAATAAATGAATGAATTAATACTAATTATAGAGAGCTTTATTACTACTACAGTAAAACCTAACAAACCCTCACCCTCGAGAGTTAGCCAAGTGACCGCCCACCCGATGTGTTCGAGGGTGCTGCTGAACTAAAAAAAAATTCCAACAGACGACGACGACGTCTATAAGCTTATGCCGCAAATGAAGCCATCCTGCGTGCTTTTGCTTATTTGCTTACGTAGTTCTATGGCTCTGCCGGTGCTTTTTACGTTTTTGACAAATTTTTTAGTGATCCAGACCTCGTTTGGACTTCTCATGAAACTTTTACATGTACTTCTTTGTTTTTGTAGGAAAAAAAAAGGAAGATGTTGTGGAGGAAGATTATGACGACGACAATCCATGTGCGAGATGTTTTTCAAACGTGCGACCAGATTCAGTGAGTCCATGTAGTGTATTTACTCCGTACTATTAAAAGTTCACTGTAAATCACTTGAAAACCACATGCGTTTTAGTAATCAGTGTATTTCAAACAACAATTTGCCACCAGGCAAGGTTCCTGGAAATGGCAGGGCACCAAACACTTTCTCCTCCAAACAGATTTATGTGGACATTTAATCTGTTAACTGCTGTTTGTAAGTCGTATTTTGCGCTGGTCATAATTACAGACACCTTAGCGGAAACTCTGGAACTAAGATGAAATCCAGGACGAGACTGGGAATAAAAGCCTTCGTGTGGACAACAAAGCGCGCATCGTTGCATTCAAGAATTCACGCTTTCGGCGCTTTGCGCTTTACAATCATCGATACCGACTGTTTTCAGCTTAAGGCCAAGGGCGGAGACATGTCATTTATAGTAAACTGAATAAGACTTTTCTGCCGAGTGTAGTCCTGAATAAGACTGCTGTTGACAGTGACTGGCGTTCTGACAACCTGTTTGATAATCATAATGAATTCTTTATTGTCATTTGACCGTATTAACTCTAGCTGCAGTTATGCCGCGATGTTTACAAATTGGTCTGTATCTGCCTTTTTAATGACTATGTCAATTTTATCTTACAGATTCTTCTGTGTGACAAGTGTGACGCCGCCTATCATACAGCTTGCCTTCGTCCCCCTCTGCTAACGGTGCCACAGGGGGACTGGTTCTGCCCTTTCTGCCAACAGGTGGGTTTCAGTTGATTTTATTACGGCACGGAATAACCAGACTGAATTACGCTAGGTCATTTTTCCCGCCACGAAAGTTCTTGTACATAAGATCAAAGAAAACTGCGTCTGAACGCTTGTCCGCTTCTTTCGGAGATAAATTTATCGTGGGCCATAACCATGGCAACGTCAAAACGGTCAAAAGAAGCGACTGTAAAGCCACGGAGGTGTTTTACTCGGGTTTCAAAGTCCTACGGTAAAACAACCAATCAGAGGAGTGGTTATGAAATTTCCCGCGTAAAAGTCGCACTGCACGCAGCGAGTTCCGCGAGAAACAAACTTGAAAGTCGTAGCTTTTGTACTCGGTTTGTAAAACGCCACAATGGATTTTATATCTCAAAAGAAATATCGCGGGGACTGAATTGCATTTCCCACGTCGTGTGTAACGCAGTTGTTATTTTGTGTTGTTTTTGTCTCTAGCTGGCTTTGTTGGAAGTTTTAAAGGAGAAGAAGACTCGTATAGCAGCGCGGATGAAGTTAAGGCAAAGGCAAGCCAAAAGGTGATTTAAAATTATCGAAAACGCTATGGTCTAGTCGGGTGAACATGTCGTTCAATATGTGGTCAGTGGTTGATGATGAATCTCTTGTCTCGAGAGAAACAGTTTGTCGATGCTTTAACGCAGCGTTTCTTTTGAGGACACTAAGTCTGTGCTGAACTGCATCTCACAACATCTCTAATTAACCAGTGGCAGTCGGACATAAATGCACCGTAGTTATAAAAGGTCTAGCTTATCCTTTCTTCCAATGACTTTTTCCCTTAGCGCCTGTTCTGTTGTTAGCTTTAGTCCCGATCAGGGACCATTTGCTACAGCATGAAACCGCAAAAAAGAGTCGATCAAATGGCCTCAGTGATGCCTTTACATTTTTAACAGTCTGGGCGCAGATATCCTTAATATCCACTAATCTCTGCACGTTTCAAACTGGCTTAAAATATTTTATTTTTGTTTTCTTTGTTTGCGCTCGCCGTTTTGTATTGTTTCTTAATTTCCCTCTTTGTTTTTCTTTCCCAATACATCGCAGTGGACAACGCACAATTTGACTGACAATAAACGACTGTTAAACTGTGACAATAGACGGATAGAAACGCACCAATGACATTTCGAGTCTTTATAGCCAATAACATGCACGGCTTAACCGACAGACGACCAATAACATCGACTCTGAACTGACCAATCATGTCAATAACCAGACTTTAATACCATCAACTGACGTGATACAACTCACTTTGACCTTAAAGATGACTACCGCACAGGTTGTCAAGACGTCAGTCACTGTCAACAACAACAGTCCTATACAGGACTACGTTCACCCGGATGATCATGTTAAACCGACTTATGAAATGACTTCGGGTTCAAACCTTTTACAGTTTTACATTGCAAATATCTTCTTGTTCTTAATAACACTAGTCGTTAACCACCAGAACACAAACTCCTCCCTGTCACTCTCTTTTTTCATTTTAGGAAATACTGAATCTTCAAAATTTATACTCCAAGGTCAGTCTTAGGAGATTTTCGAGTCAAATTTTCCAAGCAACATTGTAATCGATTTAAAGGAGTTTTCTTTGTATGTCGTTTATATCTTTGAAGTTGCTTAGGTATTGCTGTAAATCCCGTAGGAAGCTCCTTCAGAGGGGGACTGGGGACGTGTTAAGTTTACGCGATAGCCATAGAAAGAAAGAAACTAAGTTACACGGCGCAGTGATTTCTGTGATGGACGAAGCAAAGAATTGTCTTGAAAATCAGATGATGCATACCGTAAATGACCTAATCAACGCCCGCCTTTAAATAAACGCCTCCTCTACGCCTATAAAATTGTATCAGACGCCCTTCTCTAATAAAGTTTAATAGACGCTTCCTTTGAGAATCACTCCAAAATACAAGGAATTAGCAAAAAGGAGCAAAATCATTAAATTCCTTCAGTTTCTTGCTTGATGAACAAGACTTTGCGGCGGTATTTCATCTTGTTCAATGTCAAGTTCAAATTGAGGATAGACTAACGATGGCAACACAATAACCCTGAGCAAGCGTTCTGACATCGATGTTGGGATTTGAAAGAGCGATATGGATCTCTAGACGGTCTAGACGTATCAATTGGTGGATTGGATATTCCGTTATTTTTTTATTTACTACGATATTTTAATATTGATATTTCCGCCGAAAGTATATTAGTTTTGTTGAGTTTGTTACAGTTATGAGAATAAACGCGTCTCCCTTTTAAACGCCTCCTTCCTTCTAAGCGCCCCCGTTTGGAGCCCTAAAATTAAACAGATGTCCCGGCCGTTTATTAGGTCATTTACGGTATTGTACTGTACTTTGATCTGTCTATATGGAGTGGGAATGGTTCATTCATGATAAAACCAGTAATACATTTTGCAAGAGCCTGTTGCCGCTAATCGGTTCCTGGTTTTTGTGAGGAAATAAAAAGTTATTCATTGAGAGGGGTGGCTGATAGCTTTTTTTCTCTTAAGGGGGTTAGAAAAGACGTTTATCAGTAAATTTTGGACAATTGTACTTAAGAAGTGAGAGAATAGTCCTGATGACCATCAAGTTTGGCAAAAATAGTGGTACTCAATGTTCATATAGGGAAAACAGAACAGATTTTTTTCCCAATTGGCGAAAACTTTCCAAATGACAGTGGCATTTAATAATGTCAAGAAAACTAAATAATTAGTCGAATATTTCATGTTCCTCCAACAGGGAAACGTTTAGACAAATCGAACTGACCTGTCAGTGTTTTCAGTACGATTTATTACGGAACTGAAGACATATTTGAACTGATATGAAAGACTTGAAAAAAGGAGTAGTTAGACTTCCACATGAACCATTTGGGGCGTTTCTTATCTTAAGCAAACCATGCGATAGCATTTTTTAGCTTAGATAATTCTTGACTGTTTGCCATCGTGGTAATTAAATTACCGTTTCATTCCGAATAGTTTTGGGAAACTGCCCACCTACCCCTTCCCTAATCCAACATTTTGCCTTAAGTGAGAAGTAAGTATTAACGTAGGCTTAGGGGAGGGGCAGGTTGGCAGTTTTCCAGAAAGGTAAAATGGTCCGATTATTTTTCCCAAGCCTTTCTTCTATCTAACTGTAAGTCACACTTTTTGCTGATTAAGAATCTCCAGACTTACATTTGTCCAATAAAGCACCTAATATATAAGAATTAATTAATCCTAACAGATAAAACATGTTCTAAGACGAAAAAGAACTGATGGTTAGACGACACTTGAGCAAATCAAAGTGTCTGTGCTGGACCGTTAACAACAAATGTGTACAGTCTACTATCTTAACGAACACCTGTATAAGACAGACACTTTGGTAAAACGAACACCTACAGTTGTTCCCTGTATTTTCTCCTTCCTTTTAGTTAACGCTCTATAAAACGGAACTCTCTCCAAGACGGACACAGTTCCGGTCCAAAAGGTGTCCTTTTTGGACGGAGCTGACTGTAGCTTCATAGAATATCCGTACTTTCCTTACAGGGGATTGAATCATCATATAGCAGTTTGATTAATTAACGTTTAATGTTTTAATTTGGACCTGTCAATCTCACTCTGTCTCTAATTGAAACAAATTTCCAGTAGATACAATTTAGAGAAACTACCCAGGCTGATTTCCCATTACGCTTCCAATATGTTAGAAATGCATTAGCCTGACACTGAAATCACAAGCTTGCTTGTTATGTGGAAGCTTCTTTCCTCTGCTATTTTTAGTGAGAAATAAGGATGTCTCCAGCTGTCGGCACAGCGTGCCAATGAATATGGCAACTGTTTCTCATTAACTGGAGTTGCTCTGAGTCCGTTGATTGGCGCGCGAACCATCATGGAGAGGATGGCCACGAGTGGCAGATCAACGACTTCATAGTTTTTGATCACCGTAATTCGAGCGAACGATACCTGTTATAGTGTAGGTACGGGCCACACTTATGGTATCCCATTTGATTCCCTTTTTCAAAATTTGGATCATTATTTGGGAAAGTATTATATTCCTGCTGTTTTTGGTATTTCCTGCTGATGCGACTTTATGAAGGTGCTTTTAAAAGTAACTAACATCTCATTATTGTATTTTTCCGTGCGCATGCGCAGACGATTGGTTTCTAACATTACATCTGGTTTATTTTGTTTTTTCCTTCTTAGGTTGGGCTTCGCTGGTATCGATTTAAATAACATTTTACAGGTATCTCCTTTTACATGTTATGTTTTTGAATTTATAAAACTACCTTCCTAAGCGGTGATTACTTTACTCTACATCCTACACAAGGTTTTTCTTCTATCATTGTAGTAATTTTAGTTAAATCGCATGTACAGTAAATTCCCAATCGTAGAAAACCTTGATTTAGTTGCTATTGCAAAATCGCATTACAACATTTCATAAAGTAAATTTATTAAGGACTTTGTTAACAAATTGTTGAGTCTTATGTCACGAAATCTATCTCGGTAGCGTTACAAGCTTTGTATCAATCAACCAATCTCTAACTGATATTTTATCACAAAATAATCAAGTCATGCTGTCGGATTTATTTGCCGACGAATAAAGGGAATGATCACTGTTATTTTTAAACATATTGTACTGATTGATTCCCTAAAATGTACGATAACAGTGTGAAGAATATAGCTGTTCAAATGAAGCTTCGAACAGGGTTACATTTAGTTTAAATTGTGTTTTTCATTTCCTATAGAAAACCTCTGACGACGAGGAAGATCAAGGGATCAGGCGTTCTGGGCGCTCAAGAAAAAACGTCGACTACACTTTTAGGGAATTTGAAGACGACATCACATCTGCCGTTGAAAATGATAAAAAGAGATTTAAAGGAGAAGAGGTCAATGGAGAAGATCAGGGTTTACTCTTTTCCAAACCCGCATACGAGACGGGCAGGTTGCTCGGGACGGGACAGCGCAACACCCGCAGATCCCGCAGGTTAATGGACCTTGATTACGAGAGCGACTCAGAGTCGCGGACGAGTGGGTACGAGTATGAAGGAAACTCTGAAGAAGAGAGTCAGCAATCCAGCACTTGGCACGGGAACCTCAGAAGAAAGAGAAGGATTATTAACGAGGACGATGAAGATGATGGCAGTAACAACGACGTCGGGAATGAAAACACAAAGGATCTCAAAGTCACGGAAACCGGACAAGAGGCCGAATGTGACAATGTTAAAGAAGGGGAAGGCAGCGACGCGAAAGCAGTGGAGTCAGTTGTGGATAAAAAACAAGATAGCGATTACAGAACAGAGGAAAAACCCGACGGAAAAGAAGGGAAGACTTTGGAGGAGAACAAAAACGCCACAAGTGAAAAAGCTGCGAGCTTAGAGAAAGAGTCTAAAGCAGTGGTCAATACTACTGCGACAACTGCCCCTTCTCAAAACGCAGCTCCCTTAGGAAACAAGATTCATCCACATTCCCGGATAGCCACCGTCGCTCCGGTTGCTCGAAATCCGCCCGTCGCCAACGTGAAGAACTACAGAATACCCCCAGACTACCCCCCAGAGGGGGTGTTTCCACACCCTCCTAATTTTGACATGCTGAAGGCCCAGCTGCCTACAAAACAGGCACCCAATTACCTTACACCGAATTTTGGAGCTTCAAACGTCGCTACGTCAAATATCCCCGGAAATAATTTCACAGAAGCTGGAAATCTCCATTCCAACAGTGCTCCGGGTGTTCCTCAGGGAGGATCATCATTTCCAGGGGCACAGCAGGTCCCAAATGTCAGGACAAACTTTAGAGGACCCAGTTTTCCCGGCACAAACTTTAATTTCCCCAACACAAACTTTGGAGGTCAAGAAGGAACAAACTTTGGTGGATCGTTTGTTGGAGGGATGAACAATTTCGGACCCGGTGTAGGAGCCAATTTCGGTGGTGCGTCAAATTTTGGTAGAAATAACGCCACTGTTAGCGGTATGGGAGACTTTAGTGGTATGAAAAGCCGACCTCACACACAGAGCGTACCCGGCTCCATCTGGGGAGGTCAGAATGACTTTAATAGCATGTACAATTATCAGCAATTTCCCCAGCAAAGCGGAACGACGCCAGTAGCGTTATCGGCTCCCGCGAAGACTCAAACTTTACCACCACCCTACCCCTCTGGGGCGCAATTTGTTGGAAACCGTCAATACGGAGGTTATAACCAACAGATTTCAACAAACTCTAACATTCAGAGTAACTACATGTCACCTCAACAGAGTGGAAATTTTCCGGATGCCAATTATCTCCCCGCCCCACCACAACAGCCCCCGCCTCCATACACGGCGAATAGTTCGCAGAATGCGAACTTGTACGCGAACACTTCTCAAGAAGGCGGCAGTCTTGCTGGAAACCAGTGGACTTATCCCGAGGGTTACGGGTATTATCCCGCGCAAGGGAGCACTGCAGGACAAAGCTTCTAGAGTGAGATATATTTGCTATCTGCAACCTCGTCCCGGTTCCTCAAATCTGGTTGAATATGAAGTGTAAGCACTGAAGAAGCCGGGCTTACGGCATTGAATATATATATATTTTTTTTCTTTTTACATGTAATTTTCAGCGGCACATTTCAGTTAAATGACCATTTTAGGCATACGTATTTTCAGCGTTAGCTATTTCAAAGTGAAAAGGGTTTTGTTGGAACGTTAATCAATGGCAGGTTAACTTCAATATCCACCGCGGTCAAGCGTTAATGGTTTTTCATTTTATTCAAGGGGACTGTAAAGGAAAAAAATTGGGTAACTGGGATGTAAGAAATAGTAGCTAGTTGACGACGATGCTTTAATTTTCCTTTCATAATAAGTTCGCGATCAAAACAGTTGTCGCAAATGGTGCAGATAAGAATGTTTTTTCAAAAAAAAAAAAACTTAGTGAAGCAATAGGGCAATGATCAGGATCAAGCTTTTTATTTTTAAATTAAACTGACAGCCTGATCTTTACAGTGTAGATCGCCCTGCTGTTGCCAATCTGACAGGTTTCCACAAATTCTTGACTACTTTAGTGGGTTCTCTATAGTTTAGAACCAATGGAAATTTCGAGATACTTTGAAGGTGGAATGAGTGGAATGAAGAAGTAAAAAACCTCTCAACTGCATGACTCTGCCATCAAAACATCTTGGATTGATTGGTTCTGTATAATATAGAATTAATTCATTGTATTAATTAGCCTGTTCCAGGCTCCAACGGAAGATAGTGGGGAAAGCGGATCGACAGAAGTTGCGCAAAAGCCACTTGGGGGCTGGGGAGAGACCAAGTCTCCCCTTCTCTAGTCCCGCCGTTTTTCGCCATATTTCATTGCTCGCTCTCTTTTCTCGCTCGTCTGAACGGACCGAGAACCTGGCACAGGCTATTAATAGACCTCTAGCTTCTATGGTTTGGTTTCCCAATAGAAGTCCCTGGGAAACTTGACCCTTTGTCTCTTCATAAATTATGCGTAGATATGCACGTGATCAAGACGTAATTTGACAGAGACAGTTCTGTAGAGTGTTATCACATGACCTGTATTAGGAAAACAAAAAATAGAGGCTAAAGAGGTCTATTGATCATAAGGTTGCCCACGAGAGTGGGATGGATCTGTGTTGAATTGCCCCAAGGGACCAAGGAACTGTTTTAAGGAACGAATTTAGACCCATTTTCCCATGCAACCTCGTAGTAGCTAATGGGCGTATTCATCGTGACGTCTTTTTTGCTCATTCGCATACGACTTAACCCACAGAAGAAGTAACCGTATATACCAACTAGGTTCAAAAATTAAAGAGCTGGTTAATTTATGCAGTTTGTGCAAGTTTCAGCTCTTTGCAATCAGTAACAAAGAAAAGAACAGCATTAAAAACTGAAAAATTACAATAATGGCCTCATACATTCTTTGTAATTTGGGGGGTTTTTCAAAGACAATTTCTCCGAAACTAGTTGGTATATCGGGCTGAAATTTTCAGAGAGTGAAGCTGTTATGTTCTTTCAATATTCCGAAATTTCAATTTATCATCTTCATCAGAATAATGAGCCTATGCTATTGAGGCAAAAAATGAAAACATGGATTCGTCTATAGAGATGAGATAATTTCACCCAAAAAGTCCCATAATGCGATTCGACACAACAACGACTCAGTGTCAGGTGGTTCGGACATTGGTGAAAACTTTGTCGAGTGCAACGGGGGGGTGATTTGCTCTGTAAATTGCCTTGCAGAATATATATTTTTTCCTCGTCTGATCTCGGTCAACTCCTTTGACACTAATCGTAGATGTTTTTTCTCAGCAATAAAAAAGATGTGTTCTATGAAATTGGCACCCATAAGCGAGACTTAAGGACAGCTAACGAATCGTTTGCCTTAAAATTCAAGCCTGTTCTTCTTGGTGTATTCCTTTTTACAAAATGAAACTCGTAATCAACCAAAGGCCCGTTACATCAAATCAGTTGGTGATTTATGGAGGTGATTTTTCAATTGTAAATAGTATCACATACAGTTAACATACATGGACGTTTTTAAATTTACTTTAATAATAGGCTGAAGTATTGTTAATTAGGTTTATTTTTATGGATTCGAATACATTTTATTTGTTATACGTGTCGAAATTTACAGATAAAACAGCTTTTGTACCAGTGCTCCGATAAATTTTTAGTTTTTTTTTTTTGGCCTTGGTTTCTCATTGCTGTGCTTTCCAGCTGCTTACAGGGGCAGATCCAGGTTTTTTTTTTAGGAGGGGGTGCACTCGTCTCTTGTTCTAATTCAACACCAATAAACCACATAGTTTTTTTTTTCTGCAGAATACCAGTTGTATTAGAAAACCGTAGGTCATCTCAGGGGAGGGTGCCCACCCCCTGCACCCTCCCTCTAGATCCGCCCCTGGCTTAAGTTTTGAATCAACTGGTAGCACATTTTTCCAGCGTTTGACAAGACTTCCTGTGAAGGACTGGAACCTAAAGAACGTTCTGGTCAGTCCCAGTCCCTAAAGAACGTTCTGGTCAGTCCCAGTCCCTCATCCTACTACCCATTTTTATTCAGACAATCAATTGCTCACCTTTGTAGCTGAGTCAATAGATATTTGCTTCGATTTCTCATTGGCTGATGAGATCAATTTGTCCGCGTCTTGTTTCAATACGTAACGTTTTCTTTGGTTGTCCTTTGAAAACTCTGCATTACAAGCAATTGCTTGGAACAACTCCTTTTAAGGACAACTTACAACTCACAAATAAAACGAATTATCATTCAATGCAAATTTTTCTACGTTTTCGTTGGACGACAGCACATCACTTGACCTGCAAATAACTGCCCACAAATAATGGTCTGCTCATATGCAATGTAGTCCAACTGTGTTTGGCTGCAAATAATGTTCTGCCCATCCGTAAATGAAACCAAGCTTTTCTCCTTCATGCGATCGCTTCCAATCCATGAGTTTATTCGTTAAGACTCGATGATCGAATGATAAAACAATTATAAATTTGTTTTTCGGCCTTGGGCGCAAAAAATAAAGAAAGAAATACTGAAAGGAATAATCGCTTGGCACGACTGGAACTAACATGCGAATACAGCTAGACTACGAGTAGTCCCCATAGTAGAGCGAGGAAAACGCGAGCGCGCGTGAAAATCACCCCACGCGAGAAAGGCGAGACGCGGTGGGGTGATTTTCGCGCGCGCTCGCGTTTCGCTCGCTCTACTATCTCTAATATAAGGAAAAATGGGGCCTACTCGTAGTAAGATACAGCCGTCTCTCCTTGCTCCTCTTCGCTAGGGATGTTTAGTGTTGTAGGCGAATTGGCTGATCAGAATCACATGTTTCACTGAAGCTTTTTCACCCTTATTTTCATACTTCATAACATACATTTGTAATTAATAATGGGTTATGTATCATTCGACATTTAATGCAATTTAATCCCTATATGTGGAAAATTTGTAAAAAAAAAATTTTGAAATAATATATTATCATGGCAACAATTTTTTTTATTATGCACCTGTGTTCTCATTTTAATGCTGATAATGCTAATAATTCTAGGTAGTATTCACCTCTTGCAGACAATAGTTTTCACCAATAGAGGATAAAGGGGACAGAGAAGGCATCCCCCATACACACCCTATTCCATAGGTAATTCGTCTCGAGTTATTTTTAGAATCGGGATAAAGTTACCTTGCGCACTGCGTGGATGTTTCGTGGAGGTTTTGCACGACGAAACGCCATGCAAAACATGTCGGGCGAAAGGCAATGAAACCGTAAAGAGATCGAGAGCGTTTCTTAATATTGAAGCAAAATGAGTCGGCGCTCACCTGGGAAAGGGAAATCGCTCGACTCTTTGACAACCCGTGAAATCAGTTTAACTCGAAGTTGTCATAACCTCAGTGCTTTAATAAAATGAGAAATTTCGCCGGTCTATTGAAACCGGTCGTTTGTACAATAAAGCAAGTAGCAAGTAATATTCATATACATGTAATTAGTTTTACAAGTTTGAATTATAAATGATCCTGA
>NC_133210.1:17295045-17415045 GCF_958299795.1 Porites lutea
CTAGGTGACTACGGGGAACAATGTAGAAAATCAAGTTGTGCAGATTTGACTACGTTTCCAGTGTGGAAACAAATCTTTGCCTAGCCTGCGTGGCAGGCGTTCGGAAGGGGGAAGGCCAAGGAGGGAAAGGCATCGGAGAGGGGAATGAAGGCTAGGTGGGTAAACGGGCTGACGGGAAAACTCTGATGTGGAAACTCTTTGCCGAGAAACGCCTTTTCAGTCCTGCTGTTGTGGGAAAGTCGGGATCTATTAGACCTATTAGGGCAAACAGGGATTAACTTTACACCAAGACTATTCCGTTAGTAAAGTCAAAGCATAAAAATCAGGGCGTTGACAAGATGTAGCCGAAATGGGGGAAATCTATTTTGTATGGTTGAATAAATAAGCGTCTCTGTTAGAGGATAATCATATTTTACTTCCTTACGTTTTTAATGAAGAATAGAATAATGTAAGACTTTTGTCCTCGCGATTTATCTGCAGTGCAAGGGACAGTCACGATTACAAAAGCGAAGTGTTAGTAAGCCGAAAAGTGATATATATATTTTTTTCGTGCCTCCGCTACCAATTTATCAATTACAGTCAACTCTTGATCTCGCCGTGCGGACAGCCCGCCATAACGGACACCTCGATAATACGGATAGCAGTTAAATCCCAGACAAAGATAAGTTATACTAGAGACGTTTGACTGATTAGAAATAAACTGCCACTATAAGGACTCTCGCTAATGAAGTCCCTTCGGTGTCCGTTATAAAGGGAATTGACTGTATTGAAGATTTTCAGAAAAATTGTCACATGACACAGCACGTGACTTTTCAATGGGACGATGAGGTCTTTTTTCGTTCCAACCTTTTTACCAATGTTCTATTTTTTCTTAGATTAAAAACCATTCACCCAGGTTTTAAATTGCCTTAGAAAAAATCAGGAACCAGTTATGACGCAAGTCGGAGGATGGGCAAAATCTTTCTCAAGCATGACCTCACAGATTTGCCATTTGTTAACTCCTATCCAGTCATCTCCGTTGAACCTCTCCCCAGTGGCTCGCAGAGTGTAATCCCGGCGTGCGCGTTACGAGGACTATTAAGAATGAGTTAGGGTCAGTAGAGGAAGGTTTTTGAACTATACAAATTGATTTCTTACGCATCTTGCACAGCGAAACACTCCAGTTCACCGATGGCACATCCCAAATCTTCCAGAGGGGTTTTCTTTGTCCATCAAAAGGGATGACTTAACTGGCAGCACTTTGTCAGGAAATAAGGTAAAAAAAAATAGATGCACTAAGTATATTCAGTATGAAAAGTACTAACTCGATCTTCCATGTGTGACCACCTCTTGTAAGCGACCTCCCATTGTACACAACCCGACGCAACTCCTTTTCAAAACGCTTACAATTCCCAAGTTGATCGATCTCATATCACTGATGGGTTATCGTAAGGTCCGCTCTCCTCCGCAGAAGCCTCTTAACGGAGCTTAAACAACGACGACGGCGACGGCAACGGGAACGGAAAAAGGCAATGGGTTAGATTAGCAAAACATCAACTTTGCGCGTGCATCACGCTTTTTTGTACGTTTCTTAGCCGTCGTTGCGCGACTACAACGGGTAAGTCCCTAATTTCACGTTTTGTCGAGGACGAGAACGTACACAAGACGACAACTTTTTTCTGTTATGCCTGAACTTTAATAACGCTAGCTCTAAAAAAATTTGCCCACATATGACAAATCAAACGAGATGGAATAAGCGCGATAAAGTTTGAGGCAGCGCGAATTCACTTTTTAAGTGACGTTTTCTTAGCCGTCGCCGTCGCTGTTGCTGAAATTCTTTTTTATGTTGTAGAGGCTGGGGAGAGAAAAAAGGGAAGCGCGCAGGGAGTAAGGCTGTCCACTTTTTATCATCTGATGCCTTTTTTGTTTCAGGTGCGCAAGTTGGAGTTTCTTCTGGCTGATGCACTGAATAAGAAGTGCGACACCATTCTCACATGTGGTGGAACTCAGTCAAATCATTGTAGAGCGACAGCATTAGCAGCGAAACAGCTTGGCTTGGACTGTTACTTATTCTTAAGAAGCTCTGAGAAGGTATGTTCCAAAATATTACGAAATAAAACACCCGCAAAATTTGGCTTCTTAATTCTTGCGAAGTATTAATAAGCGCGCGGCGGCGCTTATTAAAATTTTTACGGCCCATATGTAGCGCTCATTGCAGAGCGGCGCTTATTTGAGAGCGGCGTTAATTTGGAAATGACAGGGGCGTATCCAGCCCATAGACCTGTAGGCCGCGCCTACAATTTTTTATTTTAAAGTCTTCCGCCGGTAATAAATTGTGCGTTGCTAGGGTGAGCTAAAACTGAGCTTATGAGCTCAAAGTGTTGATGAGGTCAGAGCATTCTACTCACTCAAAATCTCTAATTCGATGTTTTTGGTTAGTTAAAAAATTATTTAATTTTGCATGCGAAACGAAATGAATCAGCGCCATGAAACACGGACTCTTGTCTTAAACGGGGTAGCGAATTAAACGGTTGTTGTTTTCTAGAGGGTCACGGTTTGAAGACCTCGGCAGCACACTTCTGCCTAAACTTGCCTTGATTGCCCATGTTCGGGGGTACTCCCTTATAGGTATGTGCCGCGCCAATAATGGTATAGTTTTTTGCGCCGTTTTGGTCTGAAATCGGGTATAGACTTTACCTATTTTCGTCTGAATATGGGTATCGTTTTCGAGGGAATGCATGAACGTATTTGTCGTTTTAATTCCAAATGAATAAGAAAGAAAGAGTACTATATGCGAATTTAAGGTGGATTTAAAGAAATCTTTTTGTTGGCAGTTCTATTCTAGGTAATGATATCATAATTTCTGCCTGTGCCAGGTCTGAAAACGGGTATAAATTTTAGAGGCCAGGTGGAAAATGTCAATTTTGGGGTCTTAAATAGGGTCAGGATTCGTAGAACGGGCGGCACACCCCCAGCAAACCACGAATTCCCAGGAATACTCTTCCCCGGGATTTCTACATTGAAAGCTGTTGTAAGGCCTAGTGCCAACGGATCTCTTGAAACGGACATAACATGCTGGGTAGAGGAGATGCCAAACTGATTACGCCTTTTCTTTATAGCCAGGCTGTAATAGCACTAGTACGTTTCAGTGTGTATCTTTCTTTATTTCATCAGAAAGCAACAGGGATCATCGCCATACATAATAGAAATAGGCGCCTCATCATATACAGGGATGTTTGGTTACTTAACTGCATTTCAGGAGATGATAGAACAGGTACCAATATTCTGTATTAAAGTAGGGTACATGTTTTTTAGTGCACGTGTTCACTGCGTGTTGTTCTAAATGAGAACGAGGATGCTCTTAAATCACGTATGGAAGAATTTAGGCAGTTATTTGAGGACGGCACTTTGCCGCCATTCTCTTGTAATAGACCTTTTTAGATTGTTTATTTTGTTCTCCCATTTCAGACCACGTATGGTACCCCAGAGAACTGTTTGTTTCAAATGTCGTCCGATACACATGCATGCATCCACGTGCATACGTACGTTATTCACTATTTTCACATAGACCATAATGCACCCTGTTTACGCCCCACCCCCCAAATTTGCATAGCCATTGTTTCCAATTTCTCCTGGGTGTTACAGTCGTCCCAAGAGAAATCGAAAACAATGGTTATGTAAAATTTTGGGGGCTAAACAGGGTGAATTACGGTCTATGTGAAATAGTGAATTGTATAGTTTATTGTAATGTCATGTTAAATTATGTTAAATAACTAAAAGAAAATATGTATCAATAATTTGTGAAAAGACAAAAGGCAAATTCTCCGGAGAACATCATGCGACGTGCTCTGAATTGTGAAAATAAAACCTAAAAACCTAAAAAAGGTCTATTAACACTTTACGTCATAATCTTTTCCTTTCTTGTTTCGTTCAAAAACGATGATATCGGCATTAAAACAATGAAACGCCAAAGACACCAAACTTCATACAGGAAGAAAATGTGTATCTAGGATAGCTCTGTGATACGGAAAGCTCAGTCTGCAACGAGAAAGGTTGGCTTTTTTGCATTAGTGTGTGTAACATAACGAATTGTGCTGACGCTGCGATCATTGGCAAACGTTTACACTCAGTTTACTAAGGATGTTTTGGATTTATCTTCAGAATGTTTTGGAAGATTATGACGACATAGTGGTGACGGCTGGTACAGGAGGAACAGCAGCAGACATTGCTATTGCTAATTACCTAACTGGATCAAAACTCAAGTAAGGCCTCTGACGTCATAACGGCTATTAGGGAGCTTAAGCAACAAAAACGGCGACGGCAACGAGAGCGGCAGTTAAGTAAAACGACAACTTTGCACGTGCATCATGCTTTTTTTTGTACATTTCTTTGCCGTCGTTGCACGACTGCAACGTGAAAATGCCTAAATTCACGTTTTGTCGAGGACGGGAGCACAAGTTAAAGACAACAACTTTCTTTTTCTATTCCTGAACTTTGATACAGTCCTTTAGGATTTAACTGCTGCAAGAACATTTGCCAACACTTGACGAAGTAAACGAGATGGAATAAGCGCAGTAAAGTTTGAAGCCGCGCGAATTCGCTTTTTAAGTGACGTTTTCGTAGCTATCGCCGTTGTTGTTGCTTTAAGGTTCCTATTGCTGGTTTGCACGTGACGTCACGGCAGCCATGTTGGTGGTCAAGAACAGAAGCATTTCTCTCCTCTGGGAACTAAATTCTATTTTCATGTAAATTGGTGGAGAAAACGTTTTATTGTATTAACCCCCAACATGGCCTCCTTGTCAGGTGGTTGCAAACCAAGAATTACGGTTGTGACTAGAATAGATACCTTAACATCAGGTTGGACACCTTATGTTTATTTTACAACGCTATATTCCTCGCAGAGAACCATTTATGCGAATTTATTGGGCAGATTTTTGAGAAAAGTAGGGGAATCAGAGTTGTTCGAGAAAAAGAGGTGAATACAGGGTTTTAACACCGAAGGACAGTGACTAGGGTTAAGCACTCTTTGAAAAAACGGTTAGCTTTCGATAATGTTATGATCAATGCCATGTAAAGTACGTTAAAATTAACCGGTCTCGGCAGTTAGCCCTTGACGGTTTAGAGGACACGAATGTGAATTATACAGCAAATGATGCCGGTACAAGTCCTACATACTACCTACTGTTTTCTTTCTTATCTTATGACTTCTGTCATGCATTTTGAGTGAACATGAAAACCTGTTTTTTGGGTATCCATTCAAGTCACAACCCAAGAATTACCCAATAGTAGGAGGAGGCAGGGTGGCTGAGTGGTTAGTGTGCTAGCTGGATCTTTTCACGGTAGTTCCGAGTTAAAACTCTCGGCGACGCTTGTAAATGGTTTGCCAGTAAATGTGTTACCACCATGAAGTCAGTTTTTTTTTTCAGTATGTCTGCTGTGCATCATAACAGGATAATAATATGGACGCTTCATTGATTTCCCCTACCTATTCATCAGAAAATTTAAACTCCCCGGAGGGGGGGGGGGGGGGCGACTTAGCAACATTTTATGCGGAGGGGTTCCGCACCGCCATCCAACCCTTAACCCTTTTATATACCATTTTGGCAGAACAAGGTACACCTTTCATATACGTTAAACTTACATTGAAAAATGTTGTCTCTTTCACATGCTTACTGACAGTAAATCTTCTCGTCATTTTATGTGGCATTTAAAAAATTAAACTGGTACAACCGATAAGGTGTGTTGGCTCGAAATATTTCAGTTTAGAGCCCTTTTAAATACTTAAATTACAAATTTCCTTACCCTTTCATATACCTCAACTCAAGAAAACCCTACCGTTTTCTATACCCAACGCCAGAAAAATGTACCCCTTTCGAGCCGAGCCTCCTCGCAAAGGCCATCTAGAGAGTATTGCCCGGACTTTAAAAACACTGCGGTGGGCAAAGGGTCTTTACTAAAAACGCGTGTTTGAATAACGCGCGTCAATTGAGGCAGTTTCCTTTCTCTTGTTTTTCTTTTCTCGAATGGTTTTGCAGTGGGTATTGCAGTAGAGCTTTGTTGTACATGTACTGCATGAACTTGAACCTGCAATATATACCTTGCCTTGTACCGTGTCTGGTGAACCTTTGGTATCCATTATATTTGTGGTAACGTTAGAACGGCTTGCCAGTAACTGTGTTCCGTTGCATGTGAATGCTCCTCTCGCTCAAATGTTCTACAGTTTGCCGTTATAGACTTTAAAGGAGCCGAGACCAATTGTGGAATCGCACGCATTTTAGGCATTCTACTGATGAACAGTTACGA
The DNA here is from genome assembly GCF_958299795.1 of Porites lutea. NCBI lineage: Eukaryota > Metazoa > Cnidaria > Anthozoa > Scleractinia > Poritidae > Porites > Porites lutea. The sequence goes on from NC_133210.1 coordinate 17,301,328, forward strand.
CTGAAAGATATTTTGAGCAACAAACAATTTCCCGTCTATCAAATTTGTAATGCTAATTGTACTCTTATAAAGACGATTTGCGCGGAACCTTAAAACGAACTTGTTTACTCATTTCATCTCTAGATGCCATGCAGTTAATATAGCCGACAATGCAGCGTACTATTACAATATCATAAATAAAGACCTCCGAGCTGTGGGGATTGATGTTCAAGCAGAGGAGATTATCGATATCATTGATGGATACAAAGGAAAGGGATATGCTGTATCAACTCAACATGAACTAGGTGGGTACCAACAACTGGTGAAGTTGGTGATCGAATTAAAGAAACGTTTATCCATAGGCGGAAATCCGCTTGAGCCCTCTTTTATTTAGCAGAGTCAAATCTTTGCCTTGCTTTTTTTACACTTTCAATAAATTATCTAACAAAGCCCGGGAACAGATGTCTAGTTGTTCCTCTAGGGACATGTTTGGTTGCAATTTCTTTTATTGACTGCTTTTATAAATTGGTGCCATTTTTAATTTAAGTTTTTTTCGCGCAAAATAGCCGTTTAGGGTCACGTAACCTAATTTACACATTCTTTTACACGGAATCGCATAAACTTTTGAGAGTCATTATTTTACTCAAGTTTTGTCGCTATAGGCGCTATAGGCCTTAATCCTCAACATATAGACCACCCCTCAACTGTTTGAACGAAATTGAAAAAATGGGCATATATGTCCTTCGTTCTTTTATAAATGACGTACAAAATTCATATCAGAGTCGATTGTGCGCTGTCAAAAATGGTCACCTGATGACCTAAGTTCGTCTTTTTGTGATATTTTTGTTTACATCTCCCATAAACGGTTATATTAGGTAGTCAAGCGTAGTAGTCGCGTAGTGATGGTAAAGAAATGTTCTAAAAAGTTAGATCCATCTGCGGAGTTTTTGTTTTGCTTTGACGTTCCTTCCTTCTTGAAAAACGTTGAAATAACAAGGTGAATGGTAATGTTTGTGCTTAGCTGTAGAGCGTTTTCGCTTAATGTCCCCCGTTAACCGTATCGGTGACTCAAAACCGTATAAAATAGCGACCGTGGTATGTGTTGTAACATTGAAACCTGTGGGGATCACCCTTAGGGGCCCCTGACTGACTTACAGGGGCACCCCGAAAACGGGGAACCGCAAGCGTTGTGTTTTTTACTTGCTTGGGACACGAACATGTTAGAATAGTCTTTACTAGTTGTTGAATTTAGCTTCATTGAATGATCTTATAACAGTATGCTGGTGTACTAAACCAATTCTGTGGGAGTTGAACCTTTTTCTTATGTAAAAAAACTTTCTTGTGTTCCAATAAATTTGCATACCAGCTGGCCACATGGGGAGTGAAAACGCTCTTTATCATTATTAGGAAAAATATCAGGAAATTAAGATAAGTAAAAAAACAAATAGCGGACTAACTCAGCGTGTTGTTAACGTAATCAGAATTGTAACTTTTTTCTATTTATTAGTTTGTTTTATAATTATAACGTTTAATAAAACTGCAGAAAACATTATTGAAATCTCAAGAACAACTGGAGTATTGGTGGACCCAGTGTACAATATAAAGGCAATAAGAGGAATGCTAACAGAGATGAAAAATAATCCTGGAAGATTCAAGGGAAAAAGAATACTCTACGTCCATACAGGTACAAGATTGATATACGCCAGTGACATTGTAACCTAGCGCGCTTTACAAAAAGCCTGCTAAATATAAGGTTTGCCAATTACTCGCAATTAACCGTTAACAACGAAACTGATTTTAGTTTTCCTAGTCACAGATTTAGGACGCCATCAAATGTTTTCCAAGAATAAAGATTTACAACCTCATTTAATTCCCAGGGTCCCGTCCTAACTGTCCCTACGGAGCGATAGAGTGAGAACCTGGAAACGAGGTTGTATAATTCAAAGATACAAACAGCAGAGATAAAGTCGTTCGAAATTTAGAAATTTAAAAAGTGCCTGTGGCATGTCAATTTTATTTAACTAGTAAGCTGTGTCTGTTCTTGCATTGTTTTTAAACTTTATTACACTTAAAATGCATTTGTGGTGGTTAAATAGCTGATTTTTAAAAATGTTTTATTTACTGAGGGAAAGTTCCACGTGTTTTTTTTAATCACTGTAAGCGATATCTACATTCCGGTTCTCTATTAAAGAGAACAGTTGCTAATGTATTGTGTATTTGTCATTACGGCCCAAGGTCATGTAATTTGACCCTGCCTCGGTAATACGGCCACCTCATTAATACAGCCAAGTTTTTTGACCCATTGGTGACCGTATTAAAGGGGATTCCACTGCATCTTTTGTATTTTGCTGTGCTATTCAAAAGTTCATTCACTGTTTATGCGTCGTTCTATTTTGTTGTTAACGTAAAGGTTTTATTTTGTAGGTGGGGTATTTGATTTGTATGACGGTAAAATGGCTTCTCTGATGACAAGCTTACAGTCCACAGAAAAAACAAAGCAGGTTTTGTATTGGGGAGACATCAGTGATCCTTTGCCGTGCTGAATGTCGAAAGGGAATATGAGCTAATAAAGAAAAGGAATACTACAAGACTGAACGTAAACCGGAATGAAAAAAAAAGATGACCACTTACTTTGCAGATTAGTTAGGTGTCTAACTTCGCATTACTCAGTACTCACATTCTCCGGACTCCCCCCCCCCCCCCCCCGGAATCCCTAAAACACACTCAAAACCAAAATGAATAAAAACTTTAAAAGCCAAAAGGCTAACTTGTATCATATTGTATATTGTTCTATCTGTATGCTAAACCGGAAAAATGTTGATTAGGTCAGATTGGCGAATTCACTTTCGAAAATTTTAAAGATAGTCCGTAGTCCTCTTTATACGAATATTTTCGAATACCTACTAACTTTTATGTGTGAGGTATATGTCCTTTGGGACGTAATTATATCTACAATGTAGTGCTCATGTCAAATAAAGAACTGAACTTGAAAACAGCTTTTGAACCCATTTTAGAGTAATTTTAACAAGTAATATCAAGTACTTCTTCCGAAGCTGATGAAGACAATACTTGAAACGGTGTTTGTATCGTGTCCTGATAGATATTTTCCAACCGGGCCAAGACCCCGTGAGGAGTCCCCTGTGAAGCAGAGGGGGGAGCTTGTTGTAAAAGTAGAATTCAGGAAACTAACGATACCAATCTGGGCGTGGCTTAAGCTTCATTTTACCATTCGGTGACCATTTTCCAATACCACTTGACAGCGATTGATATTTCTTTATTAAAGCGATAGCGCTATAGGTGAAAATATTGGCTTTCCGTCCTGAAACCCAAAACCGGCAATTTCATCCCCCAAGAAAGACGACAAACATTCCTGTCTTATTCATATTTGGGTCCCCACCCCCCCGCCCCCGCCTCCTTCCCTTGCCTGCCTACAGACGTCTCCCATCCCTCAAGAAAAAATCTGGAGAAAAGATGAGAAGAGAAGATGAGATGAGAACTCTCTTCTCCCGATTTTTTCCTGAAGGAGGGGAGATCGTCTGTACACAGGCTACTCCTTCCCCAACCTCGGAGGGGCCAAGCCTCGCGGCAAGGGAGTACCAAGGGCAGAGAGCTAGAATTAGACATTCCCTTTTAGCGATTGCAAACTATTCAAATTCTTGACAAATTAATACATGGACAGGAGAGTTTTTCACGGATGCATGCTCCTCATTTGGTGGACCTGAAGCCTAGTAGGGATTCCATGACTTCCACCGTCCGCAGTTCGCAGTCTACATTCCTATAGACTACGAGTAGTCCCTCATTTTTCCTCAGAGGTAGTAGAGCGTGCAAAACGCGAGCGCGCGTGAAAATCACCCCACGCGAGAAAAGGCGACACGCGGCGTGTCGCCTTTTCTCGCGTGGGGTGATTTTCACGCGCGCTCGCGTTTTGCACGCTCTACTATCCCTGAGGAAAAATGGGGGACTACTCGTAGTCTAAGGGCGCGATCCATTCAACTTAAATTCCAACTGGTCCGACCGGGAAAAGTGGTCCACCTCAAAAGGTGGACCCGTTTTTTCGAAACTTTTCCGGTTGGACCGAACCGATCCATTGAGTTTTGGACCAAAATTTCCGGAAATTTTTGTTGAATGGATCGCGCCCTAACAGTCCTAATATCATAGGTGACGAATTACTCCTTAATTTTGGCGCGAAATTTCAGCGTTAATTTGTAATTTCACATGTGAAATTACAAAATTGCCATGGCAACCCTTCCGTACGTCTCAGTGTCAAGATGGCGACGAAGTGAATGAAAATGTCACGCCGGGGGGGGGAGGGGGGTACTCCCATACATTACCTATACGGGTATGTGCCGCCCAACGGGGTCGTGATTTTGAAGCTCCTGATTTAGAACGGGGTATCCATTTCAGAGGCGTTTTCTAGAACGGGGTATGAAAAATTGTGGATCACAGCTTTATCTTCTGCTTAAAATTGTTGCTGATTATGAAGAAGCATTTATTTGATGTATTAGTCGAACAAATAAAGAAATATTTATTAGCTAGCTATTTCAATTTACAAGCTTTCTAGAACGGAATATAAAAAATTGGCCCATTTCTAGAAAAGCGTTTCAGTTTTAGGGCGAATTCTAGAACGGGGTATAAAAAATTGAACGGGGTATCAATATTAGGGGAATTTTTTTTTTAGAAAGGGGTGTCAATTTGGAGTCCCGGGCGGCACATACCCACCCAAAAAATACCCAAGTGCCCCCCCCCCCCCCCTTTCGGGATGTCAGGGCACAAAAAGTCGCTTTAGAAAACCTGAACACACAAGAGAATATCAAGAAGGATTCTAACAGGTATTTTGCCGAAAAAGTCTGAAAAATTCTGAACTTTATAAGCCAAATTTAAGGTCTAAACATTTGAGAGAGTGGAGTTCTCGATCGATACGATCTAGGATAAACATGTCAAACACGTAATTCGTCACCCATAATATTAATAGGTAATCAAATGGTATACTCGTGAAATTAGGGAATAATTTCACTTGCGTTTTGTCCAAATCCTAATAATTTCCCTCGCCTGAAGGCTCGGGAAATTATTAGGATTTGGACAAAACGGGCGTGAAATTATTCCCTAATTTCACTCGTCACCATTTGATTACGTATTGTTCATTGGTGACGAATTACGTTAGCAATCTTCGATTTTTGACATGAAAGTACTTAACAGATTGCTTTCGGATATCTTAAAAAGAGAAGATGACTATATTGAGACGCCCTTAATAGTTGAAAAAGTTCGATTAATAGTTTAGTGATTTCTGTATTAAAGTATTTGTTTGTTTGCTTGTTCAGACTTAATGTAATTAAAATAAAACTGTGATAGAATATTATTTATTGTAACTTAAAATTGTAGTTTTTCCTTCCTTTTCCTTTCAATTTATTTTTCTTTTAACTGGTCCGCCTAGATTAGCAATTGCTATTTTGCGGGCCAGTCTATTGTAACCAATAGTCTTATGAAATAAAGTTGAAGTCCTTCTTGAAGTTCTTGAAATTAAGCTGAAATACCACTGCTCTAAGCCAATCAAATTGCAGAAATTTCTCATGTAGTAGTATAACACATGCTAATTTTATACTGACCAGTTTGATGCTCCTTACATGATATATTTGAAGAACCGCTGACAAATTTCCGTCTCGTTTCGCGCCTTGTGATCGCGATCGATCGCGATGTTTTGGAAAGCAAAACCCTCGTTTTCCCTCATCAAAAAATATGGAACTGGCATGGATTCAGAACGCTAGCTGATGTAAGATATTTTATTTGAAAATGAACAAAAATATTTCTCGAGGCTTAAACATGCTGACACAGTTGCGCTCATACGAGGCCCCAAAATGGGCTTCTTCACTGAAAGATATTCCACAGTTCTTTGTTCAAGTGAGTAATTTTGATATAACTTGTTAAAGTTTCGCTTTGACGTCCCTTATTTTTACCTTGTCCACCACTCGCAAAATCTGAATTTAGTTCCAACCTAGGGTTGATTTCCACTGTCGCGTAATTTTCACGAGCAAATAAAATAGAGGCAAGCATGAAAGGTCGCTCTTAAGCGTAACAGTTGAACCTCGCTCAACTTCTCGTTTAAGTTCAGCAATTTTTGTCTTGCCTCTATTTTATTTACGTGATTAAAATTTACCTGCGTTATGTATCAGTCAATACCAGCTGCGCCCAGCCCCCCCTCCCCCCGGGCATTAGCATTTTTTTGCGTTATGTATGGTCAAATCGAAGCTTCAACATCCTCCCCCCGGGCAACCCCCCGGGCATTTGACTTTTTTGAAAATAATTATTCAAATCCCCCCTACCCGGGCCAAAATGCCGTTCAAATGCCCCACACTAGGGTCCATTCAGGTGATCAAATGCCCCCACCCCGGGAACATTTCACAGACACAAAGATGACAGAAGGATGGCGGAAACGCTTTCAGTTGTCGAACAAAATCTTTATATTATAAATATAACAAAAACTGCGAAGCACTGTTAGCGTATTTACTACAAACAAAAGTCTCGTGCAAAGTGGCGGAAATCGCTGCTACAAGGTCACTGGAAGCTCAGCTTTTCTTCGTCATGCAACATACAATTACAAAGCGTTCTATCAAAAAAGATCCCACCTATTGAGATTTAATACTACATCATGACCATTTCACTGACATGCATCATCGCTCACCGTATTAATTAACATGCGTGCAGTAGGTCGACGCTAGGATTCTAATTAAGACTTCACGTCGTGACAACATGCACCAGTTTATGGTTTTAGTATTGATATAAAAAATATATAAAAAAAAAACAGGCCTTTACAACCCCCTAGCCTTGACAGAATCTGCTTTTTTTTCAGTAACATTCGCTATGTAGTTATATTCTGATAGGAAACCGCTCAGGAATAACCCCGGGGTTGGCAAATGCCCGGCCTCCGGGCGCAGTTGGAATTGACTGATGCATTAACGTGGTCAGCCAAAAACGCGTCAGTGGAAATCAACCTTTAGTCCCTATGATGTTTTGCTTCCTCACTTACCGTTAAGCTTTATCAGTTAACTTATTTAAAAATACATTGTTTTTTTAAGTACTGAATATTTGTACGCTGTCCCACACCTCCTTCCCTAGCTGCATTTGATTCATTCAATAGGCCACTTGCACAAAGAGGTCACCTGACCAATGCTTCTTTTAAACAATAAGTTGGAATCTTGCTGATGCCAAAAGTTGACATAGCACATACAAATGATCTTACACCCGAAATTTGAGAGGAAATGCATTTAAGGGAGATATTTTATTGCACTTTGCTTTTTTAACAAAGTAGTATGATTTGTATTGGCCGCCATGTTGGAGGGCATACTCTTGCCCTCCAACATGGCGGGCAAAACTACTTTTTGCGTATATTTTGTTAAGCGTTTGATAGTTACGCTCAGATGTGCTGTAAATGTTACCACATCATCTTTTCAAACTTTTTCTTGAAGTTTAAGAGCACAATTTGTGTTCAGAAAGAGGAAATTCATAAAAAAATCAGATTTTGGTCACCAGTTACAAACTAAGTCTTACTCATTTTAAGAAAATGGTGTGGGTCTGAAAAACTAAATCACTGTTATTTTGTTTAAGATATGACCCACTAATCATTTTGCAAAGGCAAAATCATATAACTTTTATTTTCATAAATACAATGTCACATGACCTCTTAGTGCAAATGGCCTATTCCTCAGCCTAATGCACTGACCAGCGGGCATCCCAAGGGGTTGCCCCCAAGGAACCCCTGCTATTTGCACAAAGCTGCTTGCAACCCCCCTGTTGTCCCCCGGAGGGGGCTAACTGTTGATTCAGACTCTTCAGATAAAGCCTCGGGCCACAAAGTTTAGTATTTCAAAGGACTTCCCGATTGTAGTAAAATTTTCCTTTACGTCATTTTTTTATTTAAAATGCCTCTTTTTTTTGTACAGCTATAAGGGAAAGTTAAAAAACTGAGAAAAACAACAACAACAACAACCAAATGTTTCTCATCCCTGCCAGTTTCATTTTTTGAGGCAGCCTGTAATCTGTGATGAGTTAGTCTTTATTCCCTTTTCCTTTAGAAGGTGAAAGGAGTCATCATCTGCCTGTAGTCCAAAATCTGGACTTTTGTCTGATTTGCATTCCACCAAGATACAATGATTATGCTAATAATAATGGCACCAATGAGGGGTGGTTTGGCTGCACCATGGTTAGATACTTAGTTAATTTTACAATTGGCCCAGCTGTCAAACTCAATCAAGATCCACAGTGGCACAAATCACAATTTGGTTTGTCTCAAGAAAAGTTCTACGTCTGGCCTCGGCCTTAGTGCACTTGTCTACTGCATGGGATGAAATTGAGCTTTCTTTGTAAGTCAAGGAGTGGGAAAGGACAATATTCTCTATACTTCTGTCGTTATTCTCTCTCCCAGCCATTTCTGCTAGGTGCATAACAAATCCTTAGGGTCTTTTACTAAGGAATTCTAGCTGCTATAAAATTGCAAAAGTAATCCATTAATCCCCCATCCTGGGCTGAAAATTGGCAGCAGATGTCAACAAATCCAGTGGACCATGCCCACATAAGTCCCCAGGGAGAATTAACCCCCCCTACCCTCGGGATGACCATTGATAAGTGCATAATCATTAAACTTCAGAGTCATTTTGCCAAAGGTGCTCCATCAGTATAGTAGCCTTTTCTTCTGTTACAACTACTGTATGATACTTTAGTAAAAACTGGCAACCAAAAAGTCAGTTTTGGATCAACTGCAAAGACAGCAAGAATGTCCCAACAAAGTTTTTCTTGAGAACATACCTACATACCTTGCCTCTTCGAGCTCCATTGCGCATAAGATCCCTGTCTTGAGAAATTTGACAATTATTATTATTTTTTATTTTGTCTTATTTGTGACTGAAACCATTTTTCTAAGCTCAGGATTATTCTCTGTCCCATAGCTTGCACAGCGAAACACTCCAATCCATCCATGGAATATCTCAAATCTTCCTGAGGGATTTTCTTTGAGCATCAAAAGGGATGACTTAACTGGCAGCACTTTGTCTGGAAATAAGGTGAAGTCATGCAATATACACACAGTTTAACTTACCTCACTTGTGATAAAAAGTGCTGTTAATTCTATCAAAGGGCATGTCAAATCTTAATAAGCTCTGAGGTCATGCTATAAATATATTTATTTTTCATTCAAAATATTTCTCAGTTTCTGATTGGCTAAAATAAAATGCATAATTCATCATAACTAGCTACTGTTGACCAAATTTGGAAGAATTTTGCGACCGAGGTAAGTATGTTTTAGCTTGTTTTTAAACTTGGAATTATTTTGATTGAATAATAAAGCCGTTATTGAATTTGGCTTTCACAGGATATGAAGAATTCTGCAGATCTCGTGGGGGTGTTACCCGCCAAGGCCAAACACCCTCCTTGATGTGCAGAATTCTTTATATCCTACGAAAGCCAAATTCAATAATTGCTGAATATATATATGTAAATATTATAAAATTTTCTGGGAAAAAGTAAGGAGAGAAAATATTATTATTTTGGAGGTTTTTTTGTTAGCAAATAATTCCCCTATTATGCAACTTGTTGTCATTAAGCTGAATAACCATAGAGACTCATGATGTTCTTTAGATATGACACTCTGAGGTAGAGTTTATGTACACTATTCCTACCATTTCATTTCATTCCTAACTGTCAATCCAGTATTTTTATAGATGTAAGTTGATTCTCAATTTTGATTCTCCTTTTCTCTTAGCCCTTAATTATTCGTGATCATGAATAGTTGAAGTACATTACGGTACATGGAAATTGAGAATCAACTTAAGTTAATGGTTAACCATTTTAAACTGAATAATTTTATTTTGAGCTATAACATTTACTCCCTAGTTTTATGTGTGCCATGTTATAGGTACGGAAGTTGGAGTTTCTTTTAGCTGATGCACTGAATAAGAAGTGCGACACTATTTTTACATGTGGTGGAGTGCAGTCAAATCATTGTAGAGCCACTGCAGTAGCAGCAAGACAGCTTGGCTTGGATTGTTATTTGTTTCTTAGAAGCTCTGAACAGGTTAGTTGTGCTTTATGTTTTCTTGCAATGTGCAGAATGAACACCTTTTTACATCAGTCACCTTTACTTGATGCCCTTGATGTTTGACCCCATCCTCACATTAGCTCACATATTTACTGCTATGGGAACCAGAGAAACATTCTTGGAGCAAGGGTTGAGAGCCATAACAAATTCAGTGCAATGTACGGTTTCACTTGCACAATATTCAAACCTGGGGTACATAAATAATTGTTTGGATGTACATGCATGCTCTAACTCTTGCACTATTCCACCACCCTTGTGCTGCCATTTTGAATCCTACATTAAATTTATTAAAAGGTTTTTAATTTCTTATTCCTCTACACAGTAGCCACCTAAGAACTACTGGTATACACAATAGCAATCTACTGCACTTATCAATATGTTGCCTTGTGTCGTTTTTGTTGTGTGTCACCAGGCACAAATATTCCAACACAGTCAACTAGCTGGAGCACACTTTTAGAAACCTCTGTAAAAAGGACACCTACTGTTGGTTGCTTTCCTTGCTGTTTTCAGTCATTTTCTGCAACTAGTTTCTCTAAATGTGACAGAACAACTTTCTACAAGTCCCGAAAGTTGATCCCGATTCCCACTATGTTTATCTTAGAGAGAGTTAATTGAATTTCAATTTCTGTTAACTTTTGAACTAAGTGCCCTCATGGGAGTACACTGTAGAACATTTTGTTGATTCCTGTTCATGTTGATGCAGTCTACAGATATTGGATGTAAAGGAAATCTTTTTCTAAACAAAATGGTTGGAAGCCGTATTATTGTTGTTCCAAAACTTCAATATAAATCAGGCCTTAAACAAATGATGGAGAAAATGGCAGAAAAATTGTAAGTGGCTATTATGACTTAAAAGGAGACTACAAAAACCTTTTTTATACCTGGAACATTCTTAGTGGTATACATTGTGTGATGGGACGTCTGGCAAAAGATCAGGAAACCCTACACTTGTATTGGCTACCCACAAATTGTAAACTTAAGGGTTTTTTGTCCCTCCTCATCAAAATAAATTTGATTTCTAATTTCCCTTTTTGCTTCTATTATTAAGTACACTGAAGCCAGTGAATATTTTTTCATACTATTGAATAGTAATACCTGTTTATAATTACATGTAACTGATTTTAGAATATTGCTGGCCAACTCCAAATGTCCTTAAAGGCCAAACCATATAGTAGTTTCAGGGCTGTATTAATTGTTAATTTCATTTATTTTATCAGAAAGCAACAGGGATCCTCAGCATATTTGATAGAGATAGGTGGTTCATCTTACACAGGGATGTTTGGTTACTTGACTGCATTTCAAGAGATGATACAACAGGTACAAGTTATTTGTATGGAATGGGTTATAATGTAACATGCATTTTGTATGTCAAAAGAAAATTCAGGTGAATAATTTTTTTAACCTGGGTGGGTTTATTTCCTTTCTCTCCTTACCCTACATGTAATTATTCATGAACTGGGCTTAATAGGAGGCAAAGAAAATTGAGCAAAGTAGGTTTAAAAAAACTGAATTTAGTTTTGCCTATAATACATGGCATGTATCTATTCAAAAAATGATTTCTAAGGTCCAGAAAGTGACTTTTCATCTCAATATTATTTTCAATTTCTCCCTTTATTTTTTCAAGCAAACAAAACAAAACAAAACAAATTAATGAGGTTAATTCATTTTATGTTAACTGTGAGTAGCGGTTTTTCAAAATGCTTTAAAATGCAGATGGTCATTAACTTGTCACCAGTATCGCTAAGCAATAAAAAAGTGAACATCTACACTTACCCAATATTGACTTTTCTGAAAAAAATGCCACGGAAAATGCTTACAAGAGCATTTCTGTGCCTCTAAATTTCAAAATTTTCTGGGGGAGCATGCCCCCACATCCCCCCTAGCGGCTCGCGCCTTCCGCGCTCAAAACTTGCCTCATCTTGTTCTGAAGTCTGGCCACAGCCCTGAAAGGTAATTTGAAAAGAAAATCTACATGTACGTTGTAGCACTGATCAGAATTCCCTTGACAGAAATTTTTTCCAGGAAGCATCTTAAATGTCAAACATGGTTGCCACAGGGCAGGAAATGGTCAGGGAAAAAAATTCCTCAAGGTCAGGGGAAAGTCCTGGAATTTCACTTCAAGTCAGAGAAAATTTTAGTCTTTGAAAGAAGTCAAGGAACAGTGAAGTTTAAAGTCAGAGTACATTTTGTACATTTTATGGACATGAATCATGTTATATTGTTCATGAAATTGAAAAACAAGCTGATGTTGGGTTTTCAAGAAAATCGATCCTTTTTGCACTTTATGTTACGAAACTATCAATTCATGTACACTGCATGTGTCTTGCTGAAAGCATAAATTAATATTAAAATGGCTGCAGGGGATCAGGCTGTGAGAGATGCTTTGAGTACTTTATCAGGACTGATTTGTGCCATTGTTAATTCAATAGGTCAAGGAAATTTTACATTTGGGAAAACGTCAAGGAAAATCGGGAATTTCAGAAACCTCTGGCTGTAGCAACCCTGTCAAATTTCCTCTCTGGTCAACTTTGTTGCTTTGTATGGCATTCAGTTCGTAGTGACTTGAGATGAATTTAAGAGCACATTTTAAGGATTAATCGCAATTCAGATGGAGCTTTGAGGTGAAAAAATAAAATTATCATCTCAGAGCAGAACGATTTACTGTACACCAGTCTATTTAGCAAACATGGGTGTTTATAGTGAGTGCTAAATGTAAAAGGTACAACTGTAACTTCATTTAAAAGACATCCAAATTATTAAGAAGGTGCTATTGAGGCCAGTACCATATAATAGGCATCTACTTAATAGTACATGTCAAGTGTGCACTGTTCTTTTAAGGGAGTATAATTGAATTAAGGGTTGATCAATCCAGCTCCATACATGTGTATTTTTTAGATTATTTTTATTTTTATTTTTATTTTGTTAAGTAGTTGTAATTTGTGAGATCTTAGTAGTTTTCACTTACAGTTTGTATTGTTTGTATGTCTTTCATATTTTATTCAGAATGTGTTGGAAGATTATGATGATATTGTGGTTACTATTGGCAGCGGAGGAACAGCATCAGGAATTGCTATTGGCAATTACTTGACTGGCTCAAAACTCAAGTAAGGCTCCAGTTTGCATTTAAATAATAGTTATTTTTTAATCAACCATGCATTTGCTTGGTTAAATGAGATATTTGTACTTTGCTCAAAATGTGGTCAGTTTTCTATGGATTAATTATGACTACAAATAATTGCCAATTTTCCGTATTGTTTTTTTTTTCTGTTTTCGAAAATTTATCATAAGGGTTGATATAGAGCCTTCAAAGGCAAAATTACTCCATTTTTCTGACGTGTTTTCACTAATAGAGGTAGTGTTCCTGGCTAAGCAAAGTAATATACCGTAAATTGAAAAAGGTACAAAATGAAAATGGAGTATATATAGAAAAATAATTGAAGCAAAGTAAATTAATGTTTTAATTTTAAGGCGATAATAGTGGACTACTTGGTAAACAATAAACAACAACAAACAAACAAAAAAATCACTGGCCTTGAAAGGCAGTAGTTAAGGCACTCTCCAGTCAGTCAAAAAGAAATAAAGGAGGAAAAACAAAGCAAAGCAAACTGTCCCCATTGCAATTCAAAGCCTATGTTTGCTTTTGTTTCTGTTTTTCTTCAGTTCTTTTGATGGGAAAAGTGAAATTTTGTATCTTTATGGCTGAGCTAGTAAGATTTGAAAAAAAGTTGTGGATGTTGTGCAAAGGGTAATTAAAGAGATCTACTGCTTCTTAAGGAATTATTCATGAGTTTACAGTTGACAGTTTTGATCGGCCGAACTTCCAGTGGACGGGAGGCTCCCCTCAAAGGGGGCACCATTTTTTAGGCTTCAGTAGGGGCATAGCCAGCCCACAGACCTGTAGTCCCAGGCCTACAAATTTTGATCACTCTACCGCGTGTAATTAACTATGCGTTGTTGGGGTGAGCTAAAAAGCTTTCGAGCTCAAAGTGTTGGTGAGGTCAGTGCGTACTAGTCATGCGTGCATCTTTCAGGATATGAGGAAATGACAGTCAGCCAGGCCTACAACAAGTCCAAAAGCTGGCTACACCCCTGTTTTGGTACAGTGTATATGAAAAGGTAGGAATTTCAAGTATACGAAAGAGTAAGGAAATCGGTGATTTCAGTCTCATTGTAACTAAGGACCAAAAGGGCTGACATATGCCTTATTTTTATGGCTGTGAAATAGTTGACAAAATGTTCTGGCTTAGTGGTTTATTCGTATGAAAAGACAGTGAATTTACAGCAGCTAAAAGGGTTGCAAAATTATAATTTAGGTGTGTGAAAGGGGTACCATTTGTCAATAGAAGGTATACGAAAGGGGGACCTTTTCTGTAAAAAATGGTTTATATGTAAATGGGTAAGAAATTGGACCTTCAGGCAAAGCCTCTCCATATATAACTTTGTAAAAAAAAATTAAAGCTGAGAAAAATTTTGCCTCTTTTCAACTTTGTAGATGCCATGCAGTCAATGTGTCTGACAATGCAGCTTACTTTTACAATAAAATCAATGAAGACCTTAGGAGTGGGGGAATTGATGTCAAAGCAGAAGATATTATAGATATTATTGATGGATACAAAGGGGGAGGATATGGTGTGTCAACTGAACATGAACTAGGTGGGTAGGACTGGGGGAATTTATGTCAAAGCAGAAGATATTTTAGATATTATTGGCGGCTACAAAGGGGGAGATTATGGTGTGTCAACTCAACATGAACTAGGTGCACGCTTGTTAGGGCTGGCTAAATTGTTTTTCAAGGCGATATTATTGACGGGTGAAAAAGGAGTGTGAGTAGGTGCATTCAACTGCTCACGGGATTGGTTGGGAAAACAATGAATAAACAAAGTTAAGAATAGACCTTAGCCCCGAAACAAAAGAGCTGTGACATATCGAGGTACGACGAAATTTAATGTTCAATCGATATGAGGCAGGTGGGTAGTCTGGTGGTCAAACAGAAGAAGTGTTTGAAAGAGGAATCCATTTGTGCACACTGTTAAAGTTGCTTGGTATAACATTATAAAATAATGCACATTAGACTGTACCTGCAACTCCCAAAGCATCCCCCACTATCCCCGACTCTTCTCATAGGTTTGCCACTGAGTTTAATTTGAAAACATGGGCAATCTTTCTGGCTCGTTCAATTCACGTGGCATACAAATTACAATACAACTGCTTCCAACCAAGTCTTTGGCAATATTACCCTTTGACGCCATATATTCTGTAAAATAGCAATCGACTGAGTCGTTTGGTGTGACACAACAAAAGGTGTGCATTGTATTTTGTTATCAAATTGCAGAGAATATTATTAAGATCTCAAGAACAACTGGAATATTGGTAGATCCAGTGTACAATATAAAGGCAATTAGAGGAATGTTAACAGAGATGAAGAATAATCCTGGCAGATTCAAAGGAAAAAGAGTACTTTACATCCATACAGGTGCGAGATTTCATCACTATCTTCCTCAGTCTGACTGGGCGTTTAATTTAGGCTTTCTGTCTTTGTTGAGAAGCATGTTGTAAATTCAATAATTCACACTCCCCTGTCAATCGCTACGCGAAGTACAAATAATTTGCTCGTTGTCAGTCTGTCGATAGGTATACCCCGGGAGGTAGGGAGGTATACCTAATGCTAATGTCACTAATTGAGTACTGAAAACAAAAATGCATACTGTATACTTGCTTACACTGTACATTGACCTAAGCGATATATGACGGAACCCACCAATCCGAAGAGTCCATTGGATACTAATAAGCGCTGTTTTTAGATTTCTTATCTCGCTATATTAGCTGTGTTCACAAACGTGCGCAGTCCAACATGACCATGACCATGACCTCCGTGCCATGGTTTCCTTATATTGTTTCTCACAGCGTCCAAGATTCTTCAACCGGTTAAACTCTCCTCGCCAAACACTCCGTCGACCTGATTCACCACCCTTCTGCTGTAATTGATTGAGGGTATTTTGCGCCACAAATGAATCTATAAATACCCTGAAAATCTACCACGATGGGACCCGGGCCTTACGATGTATACGACAGATATGCGCCCTGAGCGATTGGCTCTTGTTAATGATGCCTTTTTTTTATTTTTCAGGTGGGGTGTTTGGTTTGTATGATGGCAGAATGGATTCACTGATTACGCAGTCTCCAGAAGGAACAAAGCAGGTTTTTTATTGGGGAGATATCAATGATTCTTTACCGTGCTAACAATTAAAAAATAAATGACGGAATCAAAAAGTAGAAGATAAAATGCAAGAAAGAAACCGATGACCTCTTTCTCAGGACTCTTTCCTTATTGTCCCATCGTGCAAGAGATGGAGAGAGACAGACTGCTAAGAGGGACCCCAATAGCCGGGCTTTTCGAGATGCGGGATTTGCCTTATTTGAATATCGGGATTTGGGATATTAAAGCAAATGGGGCCGAGATTCGGGTGTACGTGGAAAGAAGAATTTTTACCCAGTATCAAACGAGAACCCAAGGCAGAGATTCTAGTAATTTGATTTCTCTGTCAGTGCCTACTACTAATAATTATTTCTATGATCTATCACTTTTTTATTGCTTTTTAACATAAAATTGTAAGCAATTACAATGTAACTCAGCACTTTGGTCAGTCCGCAAATTTTACCTTTCATGATATTCATTTGTAATTTGCTGTTCTTTTTTTTCTGTTCTTGTGCTTTATTGTAATGTAGTAGAAACATCTTGAAACATAGAAAAAAATAAAGAAGATCTGACTTTGAATCTTGAAGGAATCTTCAGTGTTTTAGCAAATTGATATCCACTTATCAGTTCTTGTCCTCTTTTCAGTGGCACCCAACGCCCAAATGTTTCAAAACAAGTGCCTCAAATGCAGGTTTTTCTCTTTGGATGCATGCTTGAAGCTGCCCTAATAGGTACTTATCTGTTTGGATGTCGCAGGGGAACTTGAGTGGGGAAGTTTTTGGTGCCATTTTTTGTCACCCTCGAAACTGTTAGCTAACCTGATGGGTCCGGTCGAGAGTTCGAGGACATGGAGTATAGCCTTTCTTTCATTTGACGTGACAGAATAGAAATCCTGATGGCGTATCGTTCCAAAGTTACACACCTATACCACCATAGAAACCCGAATTACATGTACTCACAAATTCTCCCATAACACCCGCCTGGAATTCCATTTCAGTGGTGATATGGCTCGACATTTGCAACTCACAAAATCACGTTAGCAGACCTGACAACTCTCACGATTCTGCCGTGAGTCTCACGAATTTTTATCTTTTCTCACGGCCTCAGGACAACACGTCATTCTGAAATGAAATGTTACCCTGATGAATAAAAACGGAAATTTCGTGGGGAATGCTGGTGCCTGTTTACCCCTTGATGGAACTTTGTCAAACACTTTAGCCATGAAGTTGGCTTATCAGGAAAAAACGACTCTTTGCTGTAAGTTTCGTCCACGTGATGACCTATTCTCTGGCGTCTTAAATTCATCGAAGAAAAAGCGGTTTCTAATTTGTTGTCAGAGGGACCACACCAAAGCACGGTTATATTGAAACAAACAAATAATTCCCCCAATGGAAAAAGGGTTCGTTTAATCCTGATCGGGAAAAAATAGAATCTCACTACTTTTTGTAGAATCTCTCGATGTTATTTCAAGAGCCTCCAGATTTTCCTTTAGCAGGGGTTGTCACTAGGCCTGCGTTAGATGCATCCCGTGATCTTAGCATAGTGTGACTTTCTACATCGCGTGTCTAAATTAACTTTGGTCACGCTACGTCGCGTATAATTGATGGCATTTCCGAACTCGTGATCTTTCTACAGTGGTACTTCCCATTCTTTTCAGAAGTACGCAGTTGCATCTGAGGAAATTAAAATGACATTGGGATCCTCGCTTTAGTTGATGTACGTAGAGAGTCGTCCATTAAGTACCTTTTCTTTGCCAACAGGCATCAGTTTGCACAGGTATTTGCCAGTTAATTGACTTCGCGTGACTATACCGTCTGTCTGATTATCTCATTGCTATCAGGAAACTTTGTACATTACCATTTTTGTTTCAGGAGAAACCTTCAAAGGAACACGAAATCTCTGGTTGTCTGACTAGCACCTTTCAGGGATGAATTGATTCTTATTTGGAATCACCTAAACGACCCTGAAGCCTAATTATTCCGATAAGCGACGAAAAGTCTTTGACGTGGAGAAGGTGGTAAGCTGAACGAGAATTTTGATGTCTTAGCATATTTGCAGGTTCTGATCATAGGATCATGGTATAGTTTCTCCCAAGTAAAGAGACTTAACAAAAAGGCTGCTAGAAGCAATCTCAAAATACTTCTTCTCAGTATATTGATCAATTGTTAGCCTTTAAACAGTTGCTGTTGGCGGGCGAATACCCGAACACATGAAGGCGTGTTGTTTATTGCTTTCCAGACAAGCGATCGATTCGTGTTCAGTAGGAGAAATTCGTTTCTTTTTTATCACTGGCCTCTTCTCTTGGTCTTTCTTGACGCTGCACGACTTTTAGTAGGTTCTGTTTACTCTTTTGAAAAAAATCATATTGATGACAATGTTTAGGTTTCTTTCTGATTTACGTCATCACTCTTTGTAAATGCAAATAGTAAGGTTAATGTTCCCGCATCGGTAACCAGAGACGCTATAGTTGTATTTCTTGTGGTTCCTAACTTTGACTATATTTCGTTGAGGGTTAATAAAACTTGAGATGTTTGTCGATTGAATTCTTTCTCATTAAACAAAGTCTTGAGAAGAACTGAGCATCAGGGAGATGAAATCGGAATTTGAAAGGAAAGTTACAATTTGCATATTAAAAGTGAAAAAGGAAGTTTGGTTTGTAATGCAATCCTTTTACGTGTCTTATTGAGAGCAACAGTTCAGATGGTCAAAAAAGCTTGCCTCCCTTTTGTCCCGTCCGACGTTTAAGTTGTCGCGAACCGAACAATTGACGTTTTCGATCAAATTGCAACGGGATTGAAATTTTCCAAAGTATGTGACATAGAGAGCTGCCATTTATTAACTGGGCTGCCTGTGGTGTAGCCCAGTTTATAAAATGAGTTCCATTTTTTTCCTCGCAGGGTTATTTGTGGCAAGTCGTAGAGAGGGTGCACCGTCCGGCTCTCCTAATCTTTACACTATTTCAGAGCAATATCTATAAGGTTAATGTAAGAGAGTACCCCCCGAGGATTTATGTCGTGAAAACGGACAACTTTGAACTCTATGATGGCTTGACATGAAGCACTTACCCCCAGGGGCCCTACTCACATATTTTAATGACGGGGGGGTCCGAAGGATTTTTTTAGGTCTGACATTTTGGCCAAAAGGGATTTTTTTGGGTCTATGAAAGACGCCGGCATTTTTTTGGGTCGCGAAAACAACACAGGGATTTTTTTGGGTATTGTATTTTTCATCAGCTCAAATCAAAAATAACATAAGCGCAATTTATAGTTTTGTTTTTGACCAAAACCAAAGTTGAAGTTGGCATGTTTTAGCTTTCCAGAAGATAAATAATAAAATTTGCTGATGCAAAAACACTGAGGGATTTTTTTGGGTATGCTAAAAAAAGTAGGGACTTTTTGGGTAGACAAATTCTGAAGTTGGGATTTTTTTGGGTATAAAATATGAACCTCTGTCGGACCCCCCCGTCATTAAAATATGTGAGTGGGGCCCCTGGGCACTTACCCATGTTAAGCGAAGGCAGCCATTAAATAAAGATGTGTTTGTGTTCTTTTTCATCGTCTCCTTCAACAGACTCTACGATGAGAACGTTTTGGGGTTTTTCTTCACCATTTGTTGAAGTTTAAACCTTTGGATGATGTTTGCCCTTCTAAAACGTGATTTCAAATCTCTCTGTGTTTGTGGCTAGAGCGTGTGTGTGTACATCCAGTGAATAAAGACGTCTATCAAGCTATCATTTCCACTTTTTATCAGTGCCAGTTTCAAAGTATAGTAGGGTGGCTCGCTTTTAAGTTTTCTCTTCTCTTTATGATGAAATTTAAATCGTTTGAAATGTGAGGGCCAATGTCTTTTTGTCTTATTACGATCCTTGCTTTTCGTGTGAAAGAAATGTCTTGGGGAATTTCCGGTTGGGTCAAATTAGTCACGCTTTATTTTGGGGGACACAGGGATTGGGGGAGGGGTGCGTGAAACTATAATATTGTATTTAAGCAATAGAAAACGTTTTCCGTGACTGCATAGTGTGATATAAACACGAGAGGGGTTGGGAGAATTGAGAGACGAAGTCGAGGGTTTGCATAACTGTCGAGAATTCTCCCAACGCCTCGAGTGTTTATATCAGGCTATGCAAACACAGGAAAAAAGGTTTCTATTGCAAGTTTCAGCCGACGAAGGAATGGGTAAATAAGGTAAACTTGTCAAGTTTTGAGCTTGAAAACTTTTTCAAATTTTTGCTTGAGTGATTAGCGCGCGAAAAGCAAAACATCTTGATGCCACAACCATGCTTACATACTCTCATGTAAACACTCCTCTCAGCCAATCAGAGCGCGCGTACTATCTTAGTTATTTTATAAAATATTATACAATATTGTTTCTTGCTTAGAATGGCTCACCTGCTTATTTTTATTCATAATGGTGGAATTTGAAAAGGTACTTAGTACCTTTTAACTATACAGCCCCGACTTAAAAATGGTACTCATTTTTCTTGTTACGAAAGTCTTCCAAAAGGGTACCGTGTTCGAATGAGTAAATGTTTTTAGAACTCTCACATGAGATGCTATGTCACGCAATGGTCAGCAACAAGCCTGGTGGCCTGAGTGTGAGCAGCCACCCTCTGCCCCAGGAAAATTGGTAGCCCAGTTAAAATCGCCTATTGGCGACTCGTTGTAATTCTAATGTGTTTTGAACAACACCTCCATGCATGATTTAGGGCCTGGTTACATGGAGGCGGGAGACCCCAGGTAGGTGAGGTAACCCGCTTGTTCATATAATCTTTCATTTTAATTTGATCACGTTTGCATGATAGGTGGGGTGAGCCGCCACATGTTACCTCACCTATCTGGGGTCCCCCGTCGCTTACTTGAAGACAATAACGCTGCTGACTATAATTTCATTCATTTTTTGTTTACGTCATTTTCAAACACCATGAACAGTTAATTCTCTCTTTACTGGGCTAAGGTTTTTACATAAATTATGAATTCTTTAGAATGTTGCGGATCTACTTATACTTGTTATCACTGTTAAGTAATTACTCATTCCTTAAACTTGCACAAAATCGGCGAATTTATCAGTTTGCGCTCGCCGCTCGCCTTTCCTCGTATTACTGATAGAATTAATGGAGGTTGACTTGGTCTGAAGTTTACTCTTTCTTAGCTCCAATCCTGGACAAACGTCCTTGGAATAGTGATGCACTATTCATAATTTTCTGACATTTCTTGGTGCGCTAATAAAAACGCACAACCTCTGAAAATATCTCAAGTTCTCTCCCCCGCTCTATACTGTTGAAGCATGGGAAAATTCTGGATACACGCGCCTTACCTCGTTTGTGGGGTGGCGGGGGAAGGGGTTGGGCATGTGTGATTTAAAGAAAGTCCCAGGTATGCAAATGTATCCCAGGACGTTTGTACACGATTCTAGCTTGTTGACCAATGTTAAGCTACCATCACAAGAGTGTAGAAATATTCTGTATTTTACCAACTTAATCTGCATCATAATTTTGTGATCAACATATTCAGCAGTTGTACTCTTCTTCCATGACCAAAATGAACTATGAATTTCAATACAAGGGTTAATACTTTAGGGAAAAAAATTGGCATCGGTAACCTAATACTGAGAAACTTTTAACTTCACCAGAAAATGTTTAGGGTTTCTTGATAACAACAAACCCGTGATTCGTTTTTTATGTCCATGCAAACAACATTTACTTCCATTTGGAGAATGGTTTTTAATCTTATTGTCCTAAGAGGTCTAAGAGAGGACTGATGTTGAGTGACTGGTCAGACAGCCGAGCAGAAGGTGCAACAGTTCGCTAACGAAAGGGGCCCAGCAGTGATACTGTGGAAGTCAGGCGTAAGTGATATGAAGAACAAATATTCTATTCAGAACTCGTTGGCACTCCTGCGTAACTCACGTTGAGTGATCATTCTTATTTTTTCAATCTGTAGATAACAATTAGTGTTGTCACAACTCATGTAAAACCCTTGTTTTAAAGAGCAAATTCCAACTCAAGGCACCAGTGAAAAATTGAGCATATAATATTGGTGAAAATTTGGTTCCTTTCTTATTATAGGGATCTAAATTATGTTTTGCAGGTTTTACTCTGATGGCTTCTGCTCCAACATTAGCTTCATCCAGCAAGGGGACCACTAATTACGCAAGGTTATGTCGCCTTTTAGTAGATGGAGGCACCAAGGCCTTGAGATACACTTTTGACAAATTCCACTCCCCAGCAAACCTGTCTACTGTATTGAAAGCAAACCATTCAACTCTGCAATCCCTTAAAAACAAGAAAATCATCAATGCCACACAGTGGGGTAAACTGTATCCCTCTACTGCATTGTCTGTAACATCAGAAGACTTTGACATCACGCTACTGATTGTGCTACTTAGGAACATCTGTCCTCTGGTGGCTCCGGCCACAGGCTGGGACGGTCTTCCACCTGCTTCAGACACGGGTATTGAGGCTAACCTGGCCAGAGTGAAGTACTATAGGAACTCGGTCTATGGGCATGTCATGCAGGCGTCTGTGGACGATCCAACATTTAATTCTCTGTGGCAGGACATAAGTGCCGCACTGATTGCGCTGGGTGTAGATGCAGCCGCTATCAAAAAACTAAAGACTGAGACTATGGATCCAGACACGAAGAAGCATTACCAGGAGCTGTTAAAGGAATGGAAGAAAGACGAAGACAACATCAAAGACCAGCTAGATAAAATGGAGGGTATAGATGAATATTGTTCAGTGCCTTTGAGAAATAATAACCTTTTCTGACCTTAATAGGGTGTAGTTAGGGTTCAACCGACAGTTTTGAATTGCCCAAAATTCACTTCTGCTTCCAAAGATCGCGAACACATTTGAAAAGGAATAAACTGACATCCACAGAAGCACTGCGAGTTGTAGTGGTGCGAATACACTTTGACGTACGAAAAGCAATAATAATTGGTTATTCATAAATAAACACAATGTGTTAGAAAAAGAGTGGCAAGCGAATGGAAGACAAGTTAGTTATTATCTCAGTTGACGAGTTCGACACTGATGGGTAACTTAATTTTTTTTTCTCCTGGTAAAATCATAGGTAATCTTGAGCGCATGAAAAGTGAAATGGGAAAGATGAGTGAGACGCTGAAGGCTATGAAAAATTCTGCGACAGAGTGTGGAGGTCAGTTTCAAAAAAGGAAACCATGCAAGATTTATGAATTCTTTGAGTCAAGCTAACTTTTAATTATGTTTTAAACAAACTGAATATCAAATTTTTAAGACCTTGTAAGGTAGGGGTGATAAACAAAACTATGGTATTTCTCTTAATACAAATCATAAAACACATGATAAGAAAATAGACCAGGAACGCGATCAGGAGCGCCGAGGGATCAGTTCGCGATGTTTAATTCCAAATTCCGTAACTTGGGCACCTTTTCTTTTAATTACTATATGTATTGCTATATTGCTATGAAATTTATTCCAATCAGCTTTTATTGATCACGTGTATGGAGAAGACTGTCACTTACAAGGTTAAATTATTCTTTGAATAAACATAACTTTATCTTATCGTCTATAAAGGGTGTGTGATGAAAGTTTAATTTTGCTTTGTGTATTCCTCTCACTAACAGATGGAACAAGAGAAGATTTAAAGGAGATAAAAAGCGGGATAGAAAACATCAATGAGACACTGCAGTTCTTAAAGGTCTCTCCGACCAAAGAGGAAGGTCAGTTTCCCCAAACTGCAGCCATAAAAGAATCCCTCTTAGATGGCTCTTTAAAGCCATTATTGCTGATCGATCAGTAGTTATTTTTTTTACAAATGTCTCTTGGGTCCCACAAGAACAGCTTCATATCCACAAGAGGGACCAAAGTGCTGCAACTTATATTTGTCTTCAATAATTCTCTCAGTGAGTAGGATGAGGGATGACATAAACGCTATTTTCCGGTAGGATGGTGGCGTTGGAACCGCCTACTAGCATGGGGGCCATCTTGGTCTCAATACCGAGTGGTCGCCCACCTTTTTTTGTAATTTTCAGCCAGTGTTTTTATATTTCAACAGTTTTTTATTTCCATCATGTCCCTTGTGGGATCTGTACTAGCCCCAGATTAAAAAAATAGATGCCGACCTTTCAAACTCCACAACCACATGGGACTGTGAGTCCTCAAATACCCTTACCTTTTTTAACGGACAATAAGTTCACAAAGCAGTGGTCCATTTGCCCTGCTTCTCGTAAATTACAGTGGCCTGCTAACAGACTGCTCTTAAATAACAAAGAGGGCCTTTACCATCTTCCATTTAGTTATTGAAGGTTCCCCCTGCCGCTAGTCTGAAATGTTTGTCGCTTGCTTTTAAGGCGGTGCACATGGCTAGGATAGTTAATAAACAAATGGCCTTCTCCTAGCATAGTTATATTGGTAGTTCTATTCATTTGCCTTGCGGACTTGGAAAGTAGCAAACCAAGCTGTTTTAGACAACTATTTAAAACAAAGTTGGTTCTCATTTGTTCTCAACAGCTCGTATGGTGGCCGAGCATATCGAAATCATTCGCCAGAAGTACAAACGTCATGAGGGATGGCTCGCGCCTTTTTCTTGGTGCGAAGACTTTCACTTTCAACTCAACGATATTTATACACGCCTTCGTATGGTCAGCAGAGAGAAAAAGGCGAGAGCAACAGCGGAGCAAAGAGTTGTTGAAACGAATGAAATCTTCAAACCCCACGAAGAATGCAAACAACCTAGAAAAGTATTGATTGAAGGAAACCCAGGAATGGGAAAGACGACATACTGTAATAAGGTTGCTTACGACTGGGCTATAAACATAAAAAACGAAGGAGATTGCTTCCCGGAATTTGAAATGGTACTCTTGCTGAAATGCCGTGATGTCGAGATCGAGTCCGATCTTTGGGGAGCCATTGACGATCAGCTTTTGCCAGGTGAAATTAATCAAAAGGAAAAAGAGAAATTCTTCGAATTCATTCGGCAAAATCAATCAAAGGTTCTACTGGTACTTGACGGATTGGACGAGTTACCTTCAAGCAAACAGCGGGAGTTTACTGACATCATACAAGGCAAAATGCTTCCTCTATGTCACCTTGTGGTTACAGCGCGACACGAGGCTGGAATACCCGTAAGAAAAGTTTGTGACACCCTTCTAGAGATAGAAGGTTTCACTCATCAAGATATCAAAGAATTTATTCACAAATATTTTGTCGCCAAGGAAGATTTGGCCGAAAGGCTATTGGAAAAAATACATAATGAGGAAATACTCAGAGATATGGCGGCAACCCCTTTAAACACTGCACTTCTTTGCCTTCTTTGTGAAGAATTTCAAGGTATTTTTCCTGAAAGCAGAACTCAATTGTACTTGGAAATACCACATTGTGTTCTTATTAGATACAGGAAAAAGAAAGGTCTTCCGGTCGAAAATGAGGATCTGATTGAAATCTACAAAGATCAGTTGAAACTCCTTGGCTCGTTAGCGTTAAACGGCCTGTATGAAGACAACATGTACTTTGGGGACAAAAGGCTTTCAAGTGAAAATGCCGACTTACCTGAATTTGGCTTTCTGTCAGCTCAACCTGGAAGCAGCAAACGAAGGCCGTGTCTGTGCTACGGCTTTACGCATAAGAGTTTTCAAGAATTCTTCGCAGGATATCATCTTTGTTGCCAGCTTGTTAGCGAACAACTCAGTCCCTTAGTATTAGTCAGTGACACAAGATATTTCCGAGAGTTGAGAGAGGTATTAAAATTTACCTGTGGTCTGCTAGCAGGAAGATCTGAAGAGAGTGCAATATCCTTTATCCTCTGCATAGCGGAAGGGATAAACGAAGAAGATGTGAGAGAAGGTTTACCTGTCGCACTGGAGTGCATAAAAGAATGCAAAATTGAAAACAGTTATTTTCATATAGAACTGGCACGTTACTTTGGCGCATGTCTAGAAATTCGAGAGGCTGATCTTGACGAGGATCGTATTGAAGGGCAAGGTATAGGTGATGCTACTGCTGCTGTGCTTGCTACTGCGCTTGAAACAAACACAACTCTGACAAATTTGAATTTGTCTGGAAATAACCTTGGTCCTTCAGGTGCTGAGTCACTTGCTACAGCGCTTAAAACAAACACAAGTTTATCAAATTTGAATTTTTCTGGCAATAACCTTGGTCCTGCCGGTGCTGAGTCACTTGCTACAGCACTTAAAACGAACACAATTCTGACAAATTTGGATTTTTCTGGCAACAACGTTGGTCCTGCTGGTGCTGAGTCACTTGCTAGAGCGCTTAAAACAAACACAACTCTGACCAATTTGAATATGTCTGTCAATAACCTTGGTCCTGAAGGTGCAGAGTCACTTGCTACAGTGCTTAAAACGAACACAACTCTGACAAATTTGGATTTGTCTGGCAATAACCTTGGTCCTGCTGACGCCGAGTCACTTGCTACAGCGCTTCAAAAAAACAAAACTCTGACAAATTTGAATTTGTCTGTCAATAACCTTGGTCCTGCTGGTGCTGAGTCACTTGCTAAAGCGCTTAAAACAAACACAACTCTGACAAATTTGGATTTGATGCGTAATAACCTTGTTTCTGCCGGTGCTGAGTCACTTGCTACAGCGCTTGAAACAAACACATCGCTGACACATTTGGGTTTGGCTGACAATAACCTTGGTCCTGCCGATGCTGCGTCACTTACTACAGCGCTTAAAACAAACACAACTCTGACAAATTTGGATTTTTCTGTCAATAACCTTGGTCCTGCTGATGCTGAGTCACTTGCTAAAGCGCTTAAAACAAACCGAAACTCTGACAAGTTTGGGTTTTGCTGTCAATAACCTTGGTCCTACTGGTGCTGAGGCAGTTGTTGAAGCGCTTAAAACAAACACAACTCTGACAATTTTGGGTTTGATGCGTAATAAGCTTGGTCATGCTGTTGCGGAGTCACTGGCTACAGCGCTTAATACAAACACAACTCTGACAAATTTGGCTTTGATGCGTAATAACCTTGGTCGTGGAGGTGCTGAGTCACTTGCTACAGCGCTTGAAACCAACACGACTCTTACATATTTGTTTTTGTTGAAAAATAACCATGGTTCTGCTGGTGATGACTCCTTTGCTAAACCCCTTGAAACCAACACAACTCTGACATATTTGTGTTTGTTGAAAAATAACTATGGTTCTGCTGGTGCTGACTCCCTTATTAAAGCGCTTGAAACAAACACAACTCTGAAAACCTAATGTTTGCGGCTTGGTAATGAAATCAGTGAATCTGTTCAGAAAAAACAAATTACGATGCACACGGTAACCGTATCCCATATTGAAAGTTTGAAATCGTGCGGTTTTCTCTTTTTCTACTTTATTTCTCTGCTTTTTTGGAGAGAACCAGAAAATGCAAGTTAAAAAAGGCAAAGAAAAATATTAAAGGTTCTCAGTTTTTTATCAAGTCATTTACAGTGAAAGAACGAGATGAGTTTTACAAATAGCACGCAAGCGATGGATCTGGTTTCCTTGTCAAAGCCTGGCAACAAGTTAGTTCATGTAATGATAAAAAAATCAGTAAATAAACAAAGGAATTAGCATGGAGAATCTGCACGGGTATGATTGTATATTAATTATCAGCCAGACTTTCGACGATATCTCAGCCATTTGTTAACTTTTTGTACCTTAGAACTCCGCTATGAGTTAAGAAAGTCATTAATTTCTCAGCTGACGGTTGAAATGTTGGCCAATTTTCAGCTCTTATCCAGATCCTCTATGTAAGTAGCAGCTAGCTACATTGTACAAAGACTTGCACTTTCATAATAATGTTCATTGTTATGGTTTAAGGTTTGTTAGCATGCAGTTGTGCAAATTGTACATTCTGAGGCTATTGAAACTTTTTTTTATCGAATCTGTTTGTCATTACTTCACTGGACAAGTTTAATAATAATAATAATAATAATAATAATAATAATAATAATATAATAGTATTTAATAATATTTATTAATTTTTAATGTGCAAATATCAATCCAGGAAAATAAATTTTCATCTGCGCATAAAGTTTGTGTCAAATTCCCGTCGTAACGGGTCATTGAAGCTGAAATTTGGGTAAATAAAAGTACAGCATTGTGAAGCATTAGTAAGAATCAAAGTGGCTGTTCGCCACAAAACTAGGAAAAAATTAAATTAAATTATGTTGTTAGTAAAGTCTTCAGATATGTCATTGGTTCTTATTCTTGGTTTTCACATGACGTCACCAAAATTCAAACTAAGAAACTATGTTTCTACTTTCATGTGATATTAGAGCACCTTAAAATCTTTATACAAACAAATTTTCCGTTCAGAAGGGTTCATTGTTTTGCGATACAGGACGCTTGAATTTCCAGGCTTTTGCGTGACGCGGCATTTAACTGGCGGCCGGAAAATCTCTTATGTGGGTTAAAAACATTACGGATTTTTGGAGATTTTGCTATCTAAGCATTCCTTGTCTTGAAATAAATATTGCTTTAAGGTAATTCCCTTATTTTGCAGTGCGCACCCTCTACTGCGCATAACATTGCGACATTCAAGATGGCGGCGGTTCCTCCCACCAGCGCGAAAAGAACAAACAAGGGCCGCTTTTGCAGACATTTTACGCCCGCGAAGTATTTGGCACGCGGTTTCAAATTATCAAGATGGCGGCATAAAGAAAGCAGTACGTAGAAAAAACAAGGACTGAAATGACACACTATCAAAGGATCTGAATCAATTTAATTTCTTTTTTGAGGTAGTCAATACAAGGGAGAATGAAAAAGGGGAAACTAGAGTCCGGGCTCCTGTTCGAATGACGATTTTAGAGAGAAGAAACAACTTCGTTTCATGCGTGACTTGGCAGAGTAAAAATAATTTTCAAAAATCAGGGCCCACAGTACACTTAGCCAGCGATATTCTGTATAATATATAGATTTAGCCAGGGCTAAAAGCGGGGCTCCCATTAATAAAGTTATAATTTAAATGAAACAATAACTTAACTTGTATTCGAATTCCACAATTCAGTTAACTTTAGAGCACATTTATGTGACTTTTGAGGGAAAGGCTACCTGATTTTAGAGAAAAATAATTTGCAAACAGCCCAAGAGTGAACCAAATCTTACATCGAGTTGATAGCCTCATATGTACACCCAAAAACTGGTAATCATCGTCGATCACATTTAAGAGCCATAATGGCTCTTGATCACCGTAGATTAATTAGTGGAAAAAAAAATCAGGCCAACCTTTTGGCGTTCGACAAGTTTACTTTGCAAAATCTTGTCAACAAATCTGGGTGCGTGTAAACCAACCTTTTATACCATTTATACATCACATCTGAGGTAAAACAGTAGTATGAGGCACTGTTTTTATCATACCGGCAGACCTCGGACAGAAAGCAGTATTTCACAATACAAATTGCACTCATTCAATATTCATAAACTGTTAAAAAAATTTCCAAAATCACCTATACGGCCATCCGGTTCTCCCTTTCGTAGTGCGAGCTGTGGCGAGTGTTTGAATGAACATTAACAGAGTTACGCTCCAACGTTATAAAGAATTTATTCTGTTTATTTTTTATTTAATGGTTTATTAACGCGCGGCATTTTGAGTACTCCTGCAAGCGATGTTCACTGAACGACTGAAAACAATCGGCACAGCGATTAAAATTACAAGAGAGACTACTAACAATCAATGAAAGAAATATAATTCGGTGTAACATATACAGAAACAACAATTTTCATTTAGGAAGACAATTAAAGTATCCCTAAAAATCCTGAGTCTTCAAGCTTCAAGCTTAAGTTTATGTTTTAAGCCGGCTTCCCGGTGTTTGCTTTTTTCAAAGACGAACTCGAGGCAAGAAAATCGCTCAAAGCTTTCTTTTCCGGCCAGAATTATAACTAAATATTCATTGGAACGTTTTCTTTCTATTTGCGGTAAGGAAACTGTCTAAAGGCTTTTTAAAGTTCTGTAATCTTATCAAAGCTGATACTCGGTCAGATCATTGTCTCAAATCTTACAAACGTGCATAAACTAAATGACCGCATAAACTCCGCTCGACTTCATTAAATTAGATCCAAAAAAAACAAACATCAAATACAATAATTTCTCTGGCTTACCATTCGAGATGCAACTCCTGAAAGGTATCAAGAAAAGCCAGTATCGCTTCAGACTTTGCAATCCTCTTACGCATCAAGCAAGGTGAAAACGAAAACGATGCCACCCGAAATCGGATTTCCGACTTTGACAAGCGACGTATTCCTCAACCAAAAACCCAATAAACAAACTAGCCATGAATAACAGAGGACTCCTGATAGCAGCTGAATTTCATTTTGCACATCCAGTGGAAAAAGATAGTTAAAAACATCACAAGTTGACACAAAACTCTGTCAGCTTCAGCTGTCAAAGTAAACAAGATTCAAGATGCTGCATAAATTTTCCGCATGAACTCACCTGTCAAATTTTGACCAATCAGAGCATAAAAATTGGACGTAGAGCGTGACCAACGCGTGACCATGGTGAGAAAAGTCAAAAGCAACTGTCTTCCCTACCTGTAACAGCTGGCTGAATTTTCGCGTCCGAGGTCAGTTTGCAATCAAAATTTTAATTGTGTAGCACATAAACACAACATATTTCATATGAATTTAGAAAAAACTTGAACTTGAGCCTGCGATCACTTGAAAACTAGTAACTTGTCAGCGGATAACTTCAAAAAATACGTGACCTCGATAGGTCGACACCTGAGCCCGCGATACGGTCAAGTGATACTGGTCAGCGGGTACCCTGTTTTGACAGCTGTCAATTGATCAAAACATTGATGTCCAATATGTGTGCATTATCAGTTTAACAAGAACGCTCTTAGTAGCGTTGAGTCTCGCTTGCATGGAGATGAGTTTTAATGTCAAAGGCCCCGGTGCCGTTATACTACTTTTTCGTTTGGAATAGAAAACGAGTGTTGTATGTCAGAATGTATATACTCAAAAAGTAAAAACTGCAAGGAGAGACAGACTGCACATCTTAGCCTCAAACCGGTGTGAAACCTTTGAAAACCTTCTACATATTGATATTGCTCCATTGAGGAGTACTCTTTCAGGGATTCTACACTCGAAAAATTGAACGATGATTTTTATCGGTATCAGGGGCCCATGACTCTGTCAGTATAAATATACATAGCTTCTTTGCACCGGACCAAGATACGGCTCGGTACAGTATATGTTCAGCACAGGAAAAAAGTGTAAGTTGAACAGAACCTTATACAACACACAGTAAATTCAGTTCGCGCGTATTCCTGCTGAATTTTGTTGTCCGTTTTGTAAGATATCAATATCGCATGAAAGTAATGACATTTTCCATAGCTTCTTAGTATCTACTTTTAATATCTCCGTACAGTCTCAGAGTACAATGTTTAGAGTTGTAAACAGCATGCATTTTAGATAGATAGATAGATAGATAGATAGATAGATAGATAGATAGATAGATTGTAGCAAATGATAGAAATTCAGATTGTTTATCCATGTACAATATATTTAATATACTATCTTTGCTCTGCAAACACAATACTTTTCTTTTTGTTTATTGCATTTTATTAAATAACGGTTATTTAGGTACATATTTATAGAAAAACAACAAAACAAATAAGCAAACAAAACAAGCCAAAAACGGGAAAAAAAGAAAGAAAGAAGATGTAAAAAGAACGGAACAAAGCAGGACTTGAACCCGGGAACCTTCGGCTGTATGCGACTTTACTTTACCACTACACCACGAAGGCTGATTACATCACTCTGGCGAAAACTCTTTAACTTAATGCGTTATCCATGGAACTTCCGCCAGCAAATTCGTTCAGTATGATCGAGCCGCATTAACCGAGCTATTGACAGTGAAAAAACAATGTCAACGCATTTCATGGCAACGAATGAACAAAATAACATGTGCTTTACAAAGCCGATACACCTCGTCAGCGAAGTAGGAGGCAAAACATATGTTTTCTTATCTCGATTTCCGCTGTCGGTTATTTTGAAGCTAATGGTCAAATTCACATCCATTTTCGGCCCATACAGGTTCTTAAGAATAGCATGGCATGACATTTTCTTACTTTCAGATCACTTTCCAGCAAGCTGGAATTTGTATATCCCCCGTGATCTTTCGGAGTCAGAAGAGTAATTGCTGATTTTCTCGTCAAGTTTAACGCCTGGACGAGTCAAAGGCTCTTGAAATCCAATCCCCAAGTTAACCATCGTACTCATTTGAAAGACTCCTACGTGTCTTAAATTTGGTAAGACCTCTAACCGTGCTGTAGAAAATTTGCCACCCGGGATTTGCCATAAAGAAAACTCTGAGTCTGAGCAGCGAACGCCGAAAGATGCACGCTCTCAGCGAAGAATTTGATCCCACCGAACTTCAAGAGCGCGTGCTTCTTCGGAAGCGATAGATCTTCGCACTCTCGAGTTCGGACCCGATTAATTACGAAGTCCGTCTACCACGAGTGAGCGAGTGACTCATTTGCATATCTCTGTCCCTGCAATAACTCGTGGTACGCTCGCGCGTCCCCACGAGTTAAAAATTAAAAAATGTTAAAAGTTTTTTCTTGTATTACAGTATCACTAGGATAAAGCGTTTCATTTTCCCGGAAAATTTCACTTTCTCGTCAAAACAATCACTGACTCAGACAGACTCGGATTAGTTTACGAGCGTTCAGTACAGCGAACGGGGTTATGTTCTCTGAAATTTATCTACAGTCTGCGGCCCACATCATCACTGATCCACGATTTATTTATTTATTTTATTTTGAAGTTCTTTTTAACCGATCCTTGATCCCTGATTTCTCGATCCTCGATCCTCGATCCTCGATCCTGATTTTCCAGTAAACCTTGAAGTTTTGCTCATTAAGATTATTCTTTTTTTTTTCGACCACTGAAGTGATCAGTTGTTCCAAAATAATCAACGCTTTCAAGCCATAGAATTCTTGGACCAACCCCTTCCGGAAAAGCTCGATATGGGATTTCTATTAACTATGGACAAAAAGTGCTGCAAGTAGAGTGTGCGGTTAGTCAAGTTCAAAGCTACCCGTGACACGTTAGGGTGGATTTCCACTGATGTGTTTTTGGCTCCGCACGTTAACGCACGTAAATTTTAATCACGTAAATCAAATAGAGGTAAGACATAAGATATTGAGATTAAACGTCAAATTAAGCGAGTTTCTACTTTTACGCTTACATAATTGTACGTGCAGCCTTTCATACATTGCCTTTATTTTATTTGCGAACGCAAATTTTACGCACGTGCGCAAGTAAAAATTACGTGACAGTGGATACTTCATATCTCAAGTATTTATGAAGTGCAACACGACTTCAAATCGTAACAACTGCGAAAATCTATCAATTAAATACATAAAACAAAGTGAATCTATTTAACCGTACATTTCCTGTAATTGCGACAATATTCTGAGAAACGTAACGCCTTAAAAAGCCACAAAATCCTGAGGATTTCCCCGCTATAACATTTTCTCATCCTGCTTGGGGATGTGCCTGCATGTCGTGCATAATTACACGATAATCAAGGGCCTACATTCGAGGAAAATTACGTCATTGCCAAACTTACATGCATCATTTCAGTCATCGCCGAAAAAAAACCGCATTCTTATCACGAGACTCATTTCCATACAATGAAAGTCCTCACGATTCTTATCCCCAGTTTCCACGGTCTTCGCTAGGAACGCGGGGCCTACAAACTAGGTCCCACCGAAAAAAAAAAAAAACGTTCGCATTTTAAGAGTCTCGCTCTTGCTCAAGCAAGCGAGACTAACTAGTAAAAGTATGAGATTGAACATTGTTCGCGATCTAGTAAAACGATTAACTGGTCAGCGGACAGCTTCCAAATAAATCACGTCACCTCGATGAGTTGACACATGAGCCCGCGATATGGTCATGGGATACTGGTCAGTGGCTATCCTGTTTTGACAGCTGTCAATTGACCATAGTGTGAATGTCCTAAAATCCTATATTAAAGATGTGGACTTGCCAAGACACGCCTGAGACACCCCTCCCTTCCTTTTGATAGTCTCCCCTACCCCACCCGTACAATCTGTAGACGCGTACGTACTTATGTACGTACGTACGCTCGGTCAATCACGTGACAACCAAACGAAAAGAGGTTGACCATATTCCATGAGTATGGGGCTCTGTCCCACGCGCGCTTCGCGCGCGGGAGCCCCGCTAATAATAATCATATATGAAGTACAAGGGGGGGGGGGGGGGGTGATGAACTCGTCAATCGCTCCTATAGGGATCGCGCGGCGGATGATCTTGGCCATCGTGACGTCACGAGAAATTTATCCCGGGAACTTTAAATGGTTTCATCGAGCGAAATTGTTTCGTGGTTTCAAGTGGTAAAAGTCGAGACGTTGCGATGAAACGACCGAAGGTATGTGTTTATCTGTTAATGCTATATAGTAAAATTGCAATTTATTGTAGGAAAGAGCATTTCCATCGTTAAAAATCAAGGACTTCCCGAGATCGACCGGATGGTACAACTCATACCGGGGCGTCTTTAGAGACGCATAACTAAAGAGCCCAGCAGAATTTAGTCTCGAGAAAAACAAATGACGTTAATATGGTATAGGTCTCTCAATAAGTGATAGAAGTGAGTCATCTAATAAGTTAGCAAAAATGATCAGTGGGATAAAAGTCGCAAACCTCAGGGACGTTTACAAAAATTGCGAAAGTGGCGTGGACAGGTCACGAAACATAGCGTCATGATGTTCATACTAGACTATCAAATTGCGTAAACAATTCATTAAAACTACACAAATGTAAGAAGCAAGAGGTTTTTTTTAATAGAATATGGGCTATAATCTTCAAGGGTTTTGAAAGGATTTTCTGTTTGAGTCAAACGTATCAAAACGTCAATAAAGCGTATTAAATCAAATCGTCGGGCGATAACCAAGGATATTATAATTATAGCTTATCATATTGCAACTTTTCACTATAAATTACGATCATTTTGTCAAAACATTCATTGCTCATGATGGAGATAAGTTCACATTGCCTTTCTCTTTGCTTCTTCGCCCCACAAACAAAGGAGAACATGGTTTTTATCCTGTAAATAGTGAAACAGAATCTATCACTGGGTGAAAGTGACGTGAGCTAAAGTTTTTGATCAACATCAACATTTTTAGGGCTTTATGTAGAGAATCCAGGAGGAGGATCCGTAGAAACGATGGGTATGTAGCTTTGCCTTAATCGCTTTACAGATTTAATAGAAAAAAAACTAGAAAAAGCCAAGAAAACGGACACTAGTAAGCGTTTCAATGGTGTAATATTGAAAATGTGTTTCCTCGGGCGTCCGCATCTTAAAAATGAGGGGGAAAAATTAGAAAGGACATAAAAAATTGCAGGATTTTCATGCGATGAATATCATCATCCTTCTCACACTTTTACAATATAAAAAGAGACTTTATTAATGTTACATTTTTTCGGTTTTCCTTTTTGTGTAGTTCAGTAAAGACACCAAAGTTCAAGAACGACAATATAGTTCAATAACTACACGAGTTCAGAAAATGACACCAGTATCAATGTATGTTTATTAGGTAATGTTAAGGCAGGGGATTTACTGGGAGTGGGAGTGCAGGGGCATCAGTTTAATTTTCAATCATTGATGCTTTTTAACTTACTTGGACTCCATGCTATAGTCAGTTACATCAAGTGACACTGTCCAGTTCCAACAATCTTCAGGGCCTGCTCGTACAGTTTTATCACCCAGCTTGTACAGTTTTATAACCCAGCTGATGAAGCTTTGTGGTAATTTCGCAGCAGGCGTAACTTAGTAAAGACCCAATCGTTCCATGACTATAGGTGGTCCACTATAATAGCTCTAAAGCCCCTCTTTAAAATTTGCTGTTGTTCTGCCTCTGCTAATATATTTCACATAGCCTTACCTTTTAGCTATTGGTTTAAGATTAGAACTCAGTCTTTGGATTATCCTGATAGGTTGCTTGAAGTTACAAAAATTTATAATTCAAGGGAGACATATTTTTTTACCATTGCTTTGGGGGGGGGGGGGGAGGGTGTTTGTGGTTTAACTCACCTACATTAATGTGAAGTTTAGGGAGTAGATAAGGAAAACCATTATAATATCTGATTTAAGAGATGCTTAACAAATAATTAAGGATTTTAAGTGATAATATTGCCTTTATTTATTTATTTTGTTTTGACTTTTGTATATATAATAATCTCTTTTTATCTGACTGATTTTATAATTAGGTGCTTCCTTGGTCGAGAATACTCTGTAGATGATGAGAAAAACCATGCAGTGTACGATGGAGTGCGGTGCAGGAAGTGGAGGATGTTAGATGGAGTGGATTCCATGGAGCAAGAAGAGACCATACAGGATACAAGAAATTAGAAGAACCAGTTTCCTTTTATTTTTTATATACTGAACAAATGTGTTTTCTTTCTTGCATAACAGGTCTGACTTAGACTTGTTTACATTTAAAAACTTTGCACATTGACTTTGATTAAAAGAAATGGTTTGTTATCAATAAAATTTTCTTACACTGGTGTTTTTCTTTTACTTCTTCTTTAACTTTTTGGTCTCTTCTAGAATTTAGTTAGCGAAGAAGTCTAGCTGCCCTGCCATTAGTTGCAGTTGGGCAGCTACCCTCTTGGCCTCTATTACTGTGTTTTTAATTTCTTTTGCTTTTTGTTTTAACCTTTCTTCTCCTCCTTTCAACTCTTTCTCTTCTCTTTCAATTTCCTTTCTCCTCAGCTCAATCTCAGTGGCTGCCAGTCAGCTCCTTACTTCCATTTCTTCTTCCAGGGATAGCTGTAAAAATGAGTAACCCACCTATAATAATCTGTTTATTATTGTTAACTTATCTTACCCCCGTCTCTACGATAATAAAATATAATGAGCTCATCCTTTAAAACGAAAAGTATCCTATCTCAACAAACTGTTGAAAGCCTTGTTTCATCAGGTACGGGGAGGGGAGGTGAGGTAGGGTAAACGCAAATAAAAATAGCCATAGGGGAATGGGGCGGGTTTCGGAGAAAAGGCCTGTTTCCATACGTGTTGACGTCATTATGGAACCATTCGACTGAGCCCTATGTGCCTTTTGTTATTTTAAGATGCCTTTTGCTTTCCCAGAAAACCATGAGATTGGGAGTCTTGCCCTATCAACACTTGGCTGGTATCACCAGGGGACTTCTGTAAATTATATAAATGAGTTACAGTACTTTCTCATTTCATTTTTGTTTGTATAAAGCTTGTTTCACTCATTTGATATCTTAAAATTTGAGGTACAACCTAGGTTTAATTAATTGCTCCGCACAAATAAAGATATTAATGCTAGCTGCAAATGTATATCATCATATCTCTGGAAGTATTCCAAATGTTTCTGCCTTTTATTTGAATGGTACTTAGCACCTCATACAGACCTGCCAACCCCTGATAAAGGAAAATCTG
This sequence comes from Porites lutea, assembly GCF_958299795.1. Lineage (NCBI taxonomy): Eukaryota > Metazoa > Cnidaria > Anthozoa > Scleractinia > Poritidae > Porites > Porites lutea. The sequence continues at coordinate 17,338,997 of NC_133210.1, forward strand.
TAGACTCATGAAAAAAAATTGGGAGATTCTACAAAAAGTAGTGAGATTCTATTTTTTCCCGATCAAAATTAAAGGACCCCTTTTCCATTAGGGGAATCAACTGTTTATTTTAATATAACCTTGCTTTAGTGTGGTCCCTTATGTAACAAATTAGATGCCGCTTTTTCTTTGATGACTTTAAGATGCCAGAAAATAGGTTATCACTGCATGACGTAACATACAGCAGAGTCATTTCTTTGGGCTAAGACAACTTCATGGCTAAAATAGTCAAAGCTTATCCAGGCACAAGAATTTCGCCACAAAATTTATGTTTTATTCAACAAGGTAATATTTCAAGTTAGAATATTTCCCAGAAAACCATGAGATTGGGAGTCTTGTCGTGAGACCGTGAGAAAAGTTAAAAAATCGTGAGACTCAAGCCAGAATTGTGAGAGTTGGCAGATCTGCCTCATATGACATTTTCTATCGAAACCTGTATGTAGTAGGAAGAAACTTTGTATCAAGTGGGCACTACAGCATTCTCTGAGGTGTCCAGTTAAATTATACAAGTTTCACTGTACATGTTTGACTCCATTTGCACTAACTATTGATATTGAACGATATGAAATTGCTTCATGCATAACAGATGTACATGTTTGGAGCTGTATGTAAATCTTATTAATTTTTTTTGCTATTTATGGAAACTTAATGTAAGCTTATAGGTATTACAGAGAAATATCCTTTGCTTCAACAAGATGGTACAACCTTCAAGTGTTTAAAATATATATATTCCTGGTGTAATTATTATAGATACATAGTGTTGAGGGAAGTCTTTGGTTTCCTTTCTCTTAACACCGAAAAATAATTGACTTACATTGTGCCCGGGTAACCGAGTCGAGGTCATCTGTTTATATCAATATTAAGCGCACTCGCATGGACTGATCATTTTTACTGCTAATTTCTCCCATTAAACATCAAGGACAATGTTTTCCACTATTGCTGACCTACCCTTCTGCCAAGTTTCGAATTTCCAGTCCAAACCGATTTTCTAAAACATGCGATGTTAATATGCGATCATGCAAATTTCTGCGACAAATATTCCACTTGAAAAAATTGGCTTAAACTGTTTACGCGGTAATTATCAACAGAATATAATACAATTAACTCTCCTTCTCGGAAAGAGCTGTTGCAACTATACTTTCCCTCTATCAGAAACTACTTTAAAATTTACTTATCCCGAAAAGACAGCTTGAATAGCTGATACTGTGGGCATTATTGGAGATAATAATTAACAGTTAATGAATGAGGCTGAGTATCTTATGAAGAATTATGGAGATCGAGGAGGGTGTTATCCGTTGAGGCCGTAGGCCGAGGCGGATAACACCCTCCGAGATCTCCATAATTTTTCATATGATACGAAAGCTGAATTCAATAACTGTTTTATTATTCATTCAAAATAATTCCTAGTTTAAAAACATAGCTAAAACATTCTTACCTCTATCGATCCATCGATGTTCAGTTCATCTTCGATAGTGTACGTTTAGGTTTGTCCAGCTCCACAAATATTCTCCAAATAGCAGATGTCGCCCTTCGAGTTGTCTTCTTGCTGTTCTTGCCATGTTTTTAGCTATTTTTTCGCCTAGTTATTACTCTTGAAACGAGTGAAATGTCCGCCATTTTTTCAAATTCAAAACCAAAACAACTCAGCCTCGTCCCCAGGTCTTCTCGGTTAACGGTGCCTTAACCTACGAAAACGCTGCATTTTTTACGTCATTTCCTCGTTAAAGTCAAATTTCTTCCAAATTTGGTCATCAGTAACTGGTTATGGTGAATTAAACATGTGCTTTTAGCCAATCAGAATCGGGGAGATATTTTGAATGAATAATAATAACAAAGTAATGAATACAATTACATCAGTTCTCCCTCTACCTTAGCGGATACGCTGGCAGACTCGAATGGACTGATCATTTTTTCTGCTAGTTTATCTCAATTAACTTCAGAGACAATGCTTTCCAATAGAAGTAACCCACCCTTATGTCAAGTTTCGATGTTCAACACCTCACCGATTTCGAGAAAATGCGATATTACTGAGCGAACATGCAAACTTTTGCGGCACATTATTGCACTCGAGGAAATTGACCGAAACTGTTTACAGCTCTCATACGCGTTATTTTTCGGATTAATACACATTTCACTCACCTTCTCGGAAAGAGATGTTGGAACTGCACTATCCTACCGTGACAAAAACCATTTTGGAGCGTCAATATCCAGGAAAACCAACTTTAAAAGTAGCATTTGGAAATGGCAACGGCGCCATTTTCGAAAACTCCTCGAAGTTGCGCGCTTCTCTCTTCGTGACGTCACGATGGCCAAGATCGTCCGGACAAACAAACTACCAAGTTCACCCCCCCCCCCCCCCCCCCCTGATGAAGTACCTACCTGGAAAGATGGCGATCAAAACAAACTGGAGACAGAAACCCCACTTTTCACAAGGAATAATAAGCGCAGTGGTGCGTTTTGTACCGCTTTTATCGCAGAAATGGATGTATTTTTACCTCTTTTATCGCAAATTTTGCGGCCATTTGGGGAATGGAGCAAGGCTGATTTTTATCACGTTTTAAAGTTTGAACATCGATCGATGATTAGAGAGGTCGGCACCAAGGATTCACATCAACGAAATGTTCTAAAATGTGGAGAGAAGGTAGGCACCTCTAAGCTTTTTTGAGAGAATTAGAGAGCTCAAGGAACTGTAACAGCCGTTCGTAATATGTGTTATTTGCGGCCCGTTGGCGAACTTTCGAGAGACCAAAACTACCGTAAATAATGATATGGTACGTACACTTTACATTTAGAGGTCGGCAAATGTCGTGTGTGCTACTTCAGATCTGAAATTTCCACTTCAATTTTCTCCATACATTTCTCTATAACGATCGGCGGCCATTCTTAGAGAGCAAAAGGTCTGGGTCGAGTCTGGGCGTCCGCCATTTTGTCTTAAATTTCTGGTAATGTATAAGAGCCGGTGTTTGATCCGCCCACCATTTTCTCAATTAATCCGATAATGTCACAGGGTCCAGAGGAGTTTCGTGTGAATAAATAAATTACTTAATTAATAACCGCAAGCCAAAGCCTCGCTGGCGCATGGCACGTCGCCCGAAGGGCGACCGAGGCACGAAGTGCCGAGTAACAAAAAGGACAAACACATCTCCTCTGGACCCTGTGATAATGTCACTATCAATACGTGACCAATCACAAGTACAGGGCTTCTCAGCATGGTCCGAACTTACTTTGTTTACCGGAAATTGTTAAGTAGAGACACAGGGTCCAGAGGAGATGTGTTTGTCGTTAGAACATCAAAACCCGTCGAAAACATCTGAAATAATGGGTTATTTTGATCGCGTTGACGATCGCGTTACAGTTTCGTTACACATTCTGTATACCGCAAACCAAGAGACTGAGGGCTCGCAAGATGGGATTACAGTATAAAATACTTCGTGCCTCGGTCGCCCTTCGGGCGACGGCCATGCGCCAGCGAGGCTATGGCTTGCGGTTATTGATTTTCAAAATGGCGAACAACAAAGTCGATCTGGGTCAGATAAGAAGCGAAGAAATCGTTTACAGTAGATTCATAAAGATCCCATTGGGCTAATTAATCGTGCTATAAAGCGACAAGTATAGACATTTTTCAAGGTGAGACTTTAATTAAGTAATTTATTTATTCACACGAAACTCCTCTGGACCCTGTGGTTGAGACGGTTTTTTCAAGTGATATCATAATCGAGCGAAATGAAACATTTTTACTTTACTTCTTGCTCCTGCAGCAAACACGCCAAACATAGACTACAAGCAGCCTCTCATTTTTTTACTGCTCGCAGTCAACGACAAACAATGATCAGTTTCGTGTGAATACACAAGACCTTTTATCTTACAACCTCATCAAGCACCGTGATGGTCACAAAGAACAGAACACTGGCCAGTCTGAGACGCGAATAATGAAAGTAAAGGAAATATTCTAAACAATTGTCAAAACGCTCAACGGATAGTTTTTACCAAAGCTTCAGCTCTCTCTTTGCAAACCATTTAAAACTCCATTTAAGACGGTATATGTTTTTGCGGAAAAGGAGGTCTTTTGAATATCGGTATTGGAGATGTCTGGCAAGAATCGCAATCGCTTTGAATCGCTGCTCGGTGTATGGACAAATCCAGTATACAAAACCTCCTGAACATCTCTGCTTGCTAAACAATTTGTTACAGTTGGTTTTAGTTCAGGTTTTATCGTGAAGTTGCTACATGATTGGAGCAATTTTGATCTTCCAAAGCTTATGCCAGTAGAACACATTTTCTGGAGGCCTTCGTCATGTTTGTCTCTCATACTAATACACGCCAGGATACACGCCAATAAGTTACTCATTACGGCTCAACCAATCAGGAATTTGCGGACGCCAGCGTCTGCAGAAATGAATAAAAGGGGGTTTTTATTGCAGGCGTCCCTTCCCCTCTCTCCCCTATCCCCCTCCCTTTTTCCCTATCCCCTACCCCTTTCGACGCCTGCTACGCACGCTAGAAATTACAGTACATCAAGGGAAGTTATTTTCGGGACTTTGAAAACTGACCGCTTAATACAGGTTCGACTGTAGGTACAATAGAATTACATATTTTCAAACAATACTACGGTGTGAGTACCCTGTGTAAAATCAGTATTTCATTAAATACCGTTTTGTTTCTGAACGAAAGAGAAAAGTTATAATTGAACAGACGCGATTTCTTAGACCTGTATTTTTGTGTAGCGAATTTAAAGGTACGGAAAAACTACTTTAGCAACAAAAAACGTGTAACTTGTCTTACAAAATTGCTGTAACGAGTTGAGTAGCGATGTTGCGCGTTTTACCACGAACGTTCAAACCTGTTAACAACCTGATTTGTTTCAAGACGGGTTTGATGTGGGTGGTAAAAACGCAACATCGCTATTCAACTCGTTTTCCAGCAGTGGTGCAAGACAAGTTGCACGTTTTTTGTCGCCCGTTTTTCCGTACCTTAAGTTAGAGAATATTTATTTACTCTGGAGGAAATTTTTGCGGGAAAAATATTTGCGGTAATTTTTATTTGCGAGAACTTATTTTTGCGGATAGCTGAAAAAGTCGCAAAAATTAGAACCCGCAAAAATTTCGTGCCACACGGGTATTTCCGGTAGTGAAACTAGAAACTAGAGCCGAAAACACCGGATGCTTTCCCAAGCTAAGATCATGCCTGAAAAAAGCGAAAAGACAGAAAAATACTCAGAATACATTCATAGTTGTGTTATCTGTCCTAAAATTTGTGCTTGTACAAATGGAATGTTTAATCGCGCACCATTAAAATCACTGACAATTTAGCATTGCTTTTGAGCGATACTGCAGTGAAATTGTTCTTTAGCATGAAAACTTCGGTTGACAAGTACGCTTGTGTACATTTTGGAGGGTCGTACAGGGGGGGTCTCTCGCACGGTTCACGAACAGAAAAAACAGCGAATCACGGATCACGGCTATCAAAATTTCATTTTCCCGAATCACGAAAATAAACAAGTAAGGTACTCGTTTTAATAACCTTCTCTTACGGTAGAAAGAGTGTTTGAAGAAAGAAAAATCTATAAAGGCTAAGTAAAGGCTGCTTATCGGAAATCACATACCTAAATCACTCTCGATGGACGACTCTGACCATTCGTCCACTTCGCGTTGTAACTGCCCGAAAAAGCAACAAATCGTCGAAAGAATCTACCTCGTAATTGTCAGGAATAGGATATTCAGCGTCTGAGTCAGTGTCATACTCTTCCTCCTCTTCTACCTCGGCTTCCTCTACTACTTGAACATCTTCAATGGCCTCGTGCGATGTAGAAGGCGTAACAGTCGTAACGGTCGTAGCAGAAGTAACAGTCTCCTCTTCGACAGTGTTAGGGCTGAATGAGACTTTATCTTTAGGATAGTCTGATGTTCTGTACATGTTTAACGGCAATGTTCCGGCCTTGAACATGGTGGTCTCTTGTCTCACACTTCTCTGTCGTGCAGCCCTCCCATTATTTGTCGCCCACTCAATCATGAGGTCTTTTTCCTGCCTATTTAACTCCCTTCTTGCCTTAAGATGCTCCAGCTTCGGAATGGCATTTAGTGGAGTGCTTTGGCGCAACACGGGATAATATGATTTATCATGTGTGAAGTAGTAGGCACTCCAGGGTACTACACGCTTAATGCTTTCGTATACGGTATTTGCCAGATTCCGTGCGTACTGCCAAAAGGGTAGGAAACTGGTCCTTGAAATGACCAACTGCGTGTAGGTTTTCAACCTGAACTGTTAGACAAGAGTACACATCAATGGCGAAGCTTGGTTATGTTCTTTAACTAACGCCTCCAGATCTTTCAGTCCATTTAATATCATGTTAACCGAACGCTTTGTCTGATTAGAAATAGTTCCTTGAAAACCCCTTGGTTTACCTGTGCTGGCATCGTTTACATCGTTGCTATGCGACAACGCTTTTTCCGTTGTTGTTTCCAAGTAACTGTCAAGTCCTTCCAGAAGCTCGATTGCTTATGGTAGGGAACGTTTTGGTACAGTCTGAAGTTTCATATGAACAGAAAAGGCTTTATACAGGAGACCAAGATGGCCTAAATACTTTACAATGCCTTTTATTGAGGTAATTAAAGTCGCCGGGAAAATTGAAACGTTTCACGAAAAGTTTCAAGTGACTTGAAAACCATCCTTACAACCGACATAGCGAACTTACGGTTTCTTGAACTTTGAAGAAAGCGGAGCATGTCAATCAAGCTTAATTAATTGCGTGAAGTTAAACTTGAAGTAAAATAGCATCGCGCGTGTTTGAAACTGTATTTTACCTGAAGTATTTAAAATTTACTTGTCTTGAAATATTTCTAAGTTAACTTTGTGCTACCATCGTCATCCTGACATAGTCGCCGTATTCTCTTGTTCTTCTTTTAATCTGATTACTTATTAACCTATAGAAAAGTCGGCCCGTATCTTTCAGAACGGTCCTTGATGTCGTTTAATAAGAAGTAAATAAATTCCTACCTTGTAATGAAGATGTATTTCCTGATAGTAGCGGCCTCTCCTTGTCCCATTGCTCTTGTGTATTTATCGCAAAGGCCTTACTGCCATCTTTTCCCTTTTCGAGACGACAAAATTTAAGTTCAACACAGGAGCCGAGGCCACGTTTCTCAGCCTCTGCCTTTAATCCGGCAAATTCCGCGAACTTTTTAGTAAACACTGCCAAAGATGAATGTTCATCTGTAATTGGAAAGCGAACTCGTTCCTTTCCAAGAAAATTAAGCGAGCCGACAGACTTTGGGTCAACGTAAAATTCAATACATTCGACCCTCATCGTACTATACGTACTCGTCCCCTCCATGTCTCGGATGTTTCGATGTTTTGGATCACTGTCCTTTGATCTCCAGTGGCATAGGAGACCATAGGCATAGGAATAGACATCTGATCCATGATAGGCATGTAAAGCACGTGAATTTGCACAATGGATTACTTTAATTAAAGCGAAGTCTCTTACTTGTCACATTTGATGTTTTCAGTCTTAAAATAAGTCTTCCAGAGCACTCGCATCTCAAAATCACGCCAAATAGAGTGGTGAAATCACGAATATAGGTTAATAATTCAAGTTCTTCACGGGTCACGCAAAACCTTCAGATCACGGATCACGAAGAATAATTTATTAAATTCACGTTTCACGGAAAATAAAATCAGCCAATCACGCATCACGGGAATACCCCTGTACGACCCTCAAGAATGCATCATACAATTTCTTCTGTCACGTCATTTGCTCTTGAAGATGCATGGGTGCTGTCCCAATGAAGTCTGTCATGAGAACCTAACTATCTACCTTGCCTCTTTGAGGTCCATTGCGCATAAGGCCTCTGTCTTGAGAAAGTTGGCAATAATTTTTTTTTTTTTTTATTTTGTCTTTTTTGTGACTGAAACCATTTATTTTTTTAAGCACAGGATTATTATTCTCTGTTCTATAGCTTGCACAGTGAAAGACTCTAATCCATCCATGGAATATTCCAAGTCTTCCAGGGGGCTTTCTTTGAGCATCAAAAGGGATGACGTAACTGGCAGCACATTGTTGGGAAATAAGGTAAAGGCAGATATTACACACGTGAATAAAAAGCACTCAGTTAATTTTATGTTAAAACTCAACCGTTAATTTAAGCCCATATCAACATATAAATTTTCAAGACTTGAGTCGACCATTTGTAGACAGTCAAATTATTTCCTTAGAGAATTAGTTGAGAAAATTTGATAAAAGATCAAAGCATTTTCCCCTAGATGATCACTATATTAATTCTTACCACATTTTCTTTCGATTGATTATTATTAGGAAAAAATTGATGTTGGTCATTAGTGGGCCTAAAGGGTTAATAATTATTACTAGTAATAGTTGACACTAGTTGCCCCCGCTCTGTATGTTGTCAGGCAATAGTATTCTTGGTCGTTTTGTAGCTCTTTGAAACATACATTGAACCGATTCCTAATGAAGATTTTCAGACATATTCCATACATATAATCATCTCACTCTTGGTTAATAAGTACATGTAGTATTTATTAAATATTATAACCATAGGGACTGATAATGTACAATCTGAGGTACACTACTCCATTTCATTGATCAATGCATTTGGTATAGGTTATAGGTTTTTTATAGGTTGATTCTCAATTTTAATATTATTTATGATCATGAATAGTTATGGTTATAAGCAAATTGGAATTAACTTAGGTTATAAAACCTTTTTTAACCTGAATTTCATTTTGACCTACAACATGTACGTGCCAGTTTTGTCATCATTGTTTTATTTTGTGCCATGTAATAGGTATGGAAGTAAGGAGTTTCTTCTGGCTGATGCACTGAACAATAAGTGTGACACCATTTTTACATGTGGTGGAGTGCAGCAAGACAGCTTGGCTTGGATGGTTATTTGTTTCTTAGAAGCTCTTAACAGGTCAGCTACATTTTTATTTTCTTGCAATTTAGAAAATGAACACCTTTTTACATCAGTCGCCTTAACTTGATGCCCTTGCTGTTTGAACCTATCCACATTAGCTCACATATATATTGCTATGGGAACCAGAAAAACATTCCTGGAGCAAGGGTTGAGAACCAATAACAAATTCAATGCAATGTATGCGTTCACTTCCACTGTATTCAAACCTGGAATACATTCACCTTGTTGGAAGGTACATGCTGTCACTCCGCCAAGTGCTATTCCACCACCCTTGTTTTGCCATTGATTTAGACATTTATTATTTTATTAAACCCATCAACAATAGATGAGCATGGGGAATGGTGCCTGAAGGTGGAGCCACAAGACAAGCAGAGCGGATAGCGCAGGCTATCCATGACAACCTGTGAGCAGGAACCACCAGGCACCGTCACACTGAATATCAGTGAAAACTATAAAATACTTACCACATACTTATCATGCCAAGAGGGATGGGCAGGAAAAGCCAGGCTGTAAATATGTGAGCCCCTGCATGCAAGCCCCGGCCAACCCACATACCAATCCTTAGGGGGAAACTGCTAGCCAGCATTGTTTCGTGTTTAACTTAGCCTAATTACATTTAGCAACATTTAAAAGATTTATGATTTCCTATTCCTCTACACGGCAGCCACCTCAGAACTACCACAATACACAAGAGAGCAATCTGCTGCACCAAATATTGTGCCTTGAGTGGGTTGCATTCATTTTTTGTTACGAGTGTCGCCAGAAACAAGTATTCTAGCACTGTCAACTGGAGCACATGCACTTTTTGAAACCTATATAAGAAGGACACCCACTGATGGTGGCCTCCCTTGCTGTTTTCAGTCATTTTCTGCAACTAAGCTCCCTATACATTTATGTGAAGGACACCTCTCTATAAGTCCCATTAGTTGGTCCTGATTCCCACTATGTTTATCTTAGAGAGAGTTGATTGAATTTCAATTTCTGTTAAATTTTAAACTATTAGCGCCCTCTTGGGAGGCAGTACACTGTAGAACATTAATTTTTGTTGATTCCTGTTCATGTGGATGCAGTCTACAGATACTAGATGTAAAGGAAATCTTTTTCTAAACAAAATGGTTGGAAGCCGTATTATTGTTGTTCCAAAACTTCAGTATAAATCAGGCCTTAAACAGATGATGGAGAAAATGGCAGAAAAATTGTAGGTGGCTATTATGACATAAAAAGAGACTACAAAAACGTGTGGCCTTAATGAAAAAAAGACTGCAAAAACCTTTTTTTAGCTGGAACATAACTGTAGTGATATACATAATGTATGGTGAGATTAGGCACTTCGGGCAAAAGATCAGAAAACCCTACACTATTATTGGCCACCCACAAATTGAAAACTTGAGGTTTTTTTGTCCCTCTCCCAAGAGAAATTTGATTTCTTATTCCCCTTTTTGCTTCTGTATTTTTTTAAATTTTAGTACGCTGGAGCATCTTTTCTGTGAAAGGTACCTGTATTATACAGGTACCTTTTCAGTATTTAACAGACACCCAAATTATTAAGAAAGTGCTAGTGAGGCCAGTACCATAGGTATCTACTTAGTAAAGTGTGCACTGTTCTTTTGTGAGAATAATATATTAAAAGGGATGATCAATCCAGGTCCATATATTTTTATAGCTTATTTTAAAAAGTTCTATTTTTAAAAGTAGTTGTATTTTGTTAGATCTTACTAGTTTTAACTCATTGTTTGTATGTTTTTCATATTTTATCCAGAATGTGTTGGAAGATTATGATGACTCTTGTAGTTACTGTCGGCAGTGGAGGAACGGCATCAGGAATTGCTATTGGCAATTACTTGACTGGCTCAAAACTCAAGTAAGGCTCCAGTTTAAATTTTTTTTCTGTCAAAAATGGTATATAATTTTTATGTAAATTGGATTGGACCTTTGGACAAAGCCTCTCCGTATATAAATTTGTTAAAAAATGGAAGCTAAGAAAAAATTTTTCCTTTTCTTTAACTTTCTAGATGCCATGCAGTTAATGTGTCCGACAATGCAGCTTATTTTTACAATAAAATCAATGAAGACCTTAGGAGAGGGGGAATTAATGACAAAGCAGAAGATATTACAGATATTATTGATGGCTACAAGGGGGGAGGTTCTGGCGTGTCAACTCGCTATGAACTAGGTGGGTACACTCTTATAGGACTGGGGTAATTGAAGTGTTTGAAGGCGGGATACAGTTGTGCAAAAACTATTAAATTTGCTTAGTATTCAGGGACCGCGCAGAGGGAGGGGCTGGGGGGGCTTTAGCCCCCCCACTTTTTTACAAGAATAAAAATAAATTAAACAGAAAATAATTTAACAAAAGTAACGGAGTGAAAAATAGCAAAAAATCGTTAATTCGAAAGTGACCAGAGTTACTGGCAAAGACAAACGCGCAGATAAATAGACAGAATGAAGCATTAGTCGTTACAATTGTAAAATATTTCTTCGCTTCTAACCTAGCAGAGGTAAACGTCTTTTAAATGGCTTCTTTTCCCTGCGGACCTCTCAGGAAAACGCGTTGTTTCGTAATGGGTCAATTTCGATCCAAAGTAATAACTGGGTTTAGTTTATAAGGCGATTCTCAAACAAATTGTTTATTAGTTTCAACCTTGAGTTTTGGAAGATTATGAAGTTATTGTTTCTCTTGTTATTGTGCGTCCTGATTTTAGCTCGATCAGCGCGAAGTCCGTCTTTTGATGTCAGGCTTCACGGCTCGTTGAGCATTCCAATTGCAAGTTTTGTTGAACGCGCGCGGTCTGTTTATAAAAACATTTTGTCATCGAAAGTACTTAAACCGCAGAATTGTGTATAACTCTGGTCATCAAGGAACATTCAATCCGGCGGTTATTACGAACAAAGAAGTGCACATGGTACACGGCAACACAAATACGAACGACGAGAGTTCACAACCTCCACTAGTAATGCAAAGAAGAGATCTCTTAAAATTTCTGATTACTTTTCCAAGCAAAATGGAAAACCTTCTTTATCTGGTGAGTAAACTCTGCATAATTTTTGCTACTTTTTTCTGAATCTGTTCTATCATTGAATTTTCATTCACTAAATTATTTTCAGTTACCGTTTTGTTTTGCCGCGTAAATATTTTGAATCAATAATTAAACAATTATTGAACTCGGCTTTCGTATGATATGAAGATATACAGATCTCGGAGGGTGTTATCCACCGAGCTCAAGCCTTCGGCTTTGGCGGATAACCCCCTCGATCTGCATAACTCTTCATATCATACTCAGCCTCGTGCAATAATTGCTCAGTAATTATACAGCCTTGAGTTCAAGGCAGCTCAAGCAAAATCGTTAGATTTCTGGCTTATTTATAGTAATTAAAGGTTGATATCAGTAGTATAACATAACAATCTATGATATTTCAATTTAGTGATGGTGAATTTTCAGACCCGATAGCAACATCACTGAAGATTTGGAAAAAAATCAATAGTTTTATCGTTATTCGCATTCTCCGTCACTTTAGAGAAATTGAATAGAAATCCACAATTTTCTTTCACGCATTCTTCTTTAGCCCCCCACTCGAAAACTTGCTGCGCGGTCCCTGGTATTATCTGATTCTATACACATTAGACTCTACTTGCAAACTCCCAAACCTTCCCCTGCTTTCCCTGACTCTTCTCATACTGAGGTTGGCCCACTGAATTTAATTTAGTAGAAACAGTGTGCATTTCTTCTGGCTCCGTCAAAACGCATGACATCATCTTACAATACAACTGCTTCCTGCCAAGTGTCTTTGAAGTTGGTAACACTGCAGAATCATCGACAATGACGCCAAAGGGTAATACTCAGACGGAAGTCACTGCAGGGAAGAATACATGTTAAGAAGTTACTGATCTGAGTAATCAATAAAATAGCAATTGACTGAGTCGTTTAGTGTGACGCGACAAGTGGTGTGCAGTGTTTTTTAAACTTATTATAATATTTTTATTATCAAATTGCAGAGAACATCATTAAGATTTCAAGAACAACTGGAATATTGGTAGATCCAGTATACAACATAAAGGCGATCAGAGGAATGTTAACAGAGATGATAAATAATCCTGGAAGATTCAAAGGAAAAAGAATACTCTACATCCAAGGTACAATTTTTCATCACTGTCTTCCTCCTTTTGACGTAGTGTTCAATTTGTGCTTTTTGTCACTGATAAAGAGCCTGTCAAATGTTTCGCAAAACGCAAATTATTTGCTTGTTGGCAGTCTTAGAATCTAAAGGTCTCCACTGAATGCTCAAAATGACCATAGTTAGTCTGGAGAGTCTATCGGATACTTATAAGTGTTGCTGCTTAGTAACGGTCTTTTAGTCTGTTTTTAGATTTCTCATTGCACGATTTTGGCTTTTAGTGCAATCCAAGATGGCAGTTGACCTCCAAGGCAGAGTCAGTTCCTTGAACACTTGCCATTGCTCTGCTCTGATTAGTTCAGAATATTTTGGCGCGAAAAATACATCGATAAATCAGGGAGGATAAAGGCAGGATGGAGCATTGAACTCAACTTCAGGCATTTATGACTGACAAGTTTGATTTTCTTGGGTCCAGACATAAACATATAAAACTGTGTGTTAATACTATTATCAAACTAGTTTACAGGGTTCACACTGTCGGCTGAAATTACAGACAGAAAATAGGATTTGTAGAAAAAACAAATTTCCCCGCCTTCGAACGCACCGGCCGGAAGTGTGGGAAGAGCCCTAGAGCTAGTCCTACTCCACATCACACATCGCTTGAAGAGCTGAGTGCTCGATTCGTCCCCTAACTATTATTCGACTTGCTGTAAATAACCTGAAAATCTACCACACTATGACCCAGGCCTTATTATATATGACAGATATACGTCCCCGGGTGATTGGTTAAAGTTAATGATACCACTTTTTCTTTTTAGGTGGGGTTTGCATGATGGCAGAATGGATTCCTTGATCACAGGCTCGCAACCCTGCAGAAGGGATAAAGCAAGTTTCTTATTGGGGAGACAACAAAGATCCTCTGCCGTTTTTAACAGTAAAATAAAAATAAATATTAAAGAAGCAAGAAGTAGAAGGGTAAAGGCAAGAATGGAAACCGATGACCTCCCCTCTCCAGCTTGCCCTTAAGAGCGAGAGAGAGCCGGACGGTTAAGAGGGTCCCCTTCAGCCGTGTTTTTTCCGGATGCAGGATTTGCCTTACTTGAATGTCGGGATTCGGGATATTAAAGCAAAATGGAGGCGAGATTCGGGAGTACATAGGATACGGCTTCACCGCCGAAAAGAATCATCGGGATTGCGGGATTCAGCGAAAATTAAGGATGGCGTCATGGGATCGGAGGATCGTATTAGATACCCTCAAGTAATCAGCTCGTGCCAATACCCTCGGGTAGCTAACCAACTAAATGTTTATTCCATGTCCCAATGAAAACATAGTAGAATGCTAAATTTGAACCTGAGTAACTCAAAGGCGGTATAATGCTCTTTGAAAGCCAGTGCCTTTAGAACTTACCTCTTTCCAAAGGTCGCCCTGGAGCTAGAGGTGAGTGACTGTCTTTGAGAGGTAAAAACAAGAATGTGGCATGGAGTGCATGAACAGAATGAATGGACTGGTCCACCGCCAGGACAAGAAAAACTGGCTGTTTCCGAAAGAGGCCGTTAGAAGACGTTAGACTGTGTAAAAAATAAATTTGAGTATGACAATTGGGATTCGTAATGTTGGCTGCGGGTTAGTGATGGCCGCGTGTATACTGAAAGATCTGCTTGCATGTTCGTTTCAAAGTTGAAATATACAAGTAAACCTGTGTTTCTAGAGTGATTAAAGTGATTTGCCAACTGAAAGTCAACTTTGTGCGAATGATTTAAGAAAATCATGGAAAGAAGAATTATTTTACCTCGTATCAGACGATTTGAGATAACCTTGTGTCAATGATTTGAGAAAATTATGGAAAGAAGAATTTTTACCCAGTATCATACGAGAATTCAAGACAAGTAAGTGATTTGATTTCTCTGGCAGTGCCAAACTATTAATAATTATTCCTATTGTCTATTACACTGTCTATGTTTTTTTTTTATATAAAATTGTAAGTAAAACTGCCATGTTGTTTATTCTCCATTACATGTAGGTTTACGTGAATGTCTACGGCCAAGGCAGTGACCAAGTCGAAAGCCAAAGCTAAATAATTTAGTGACTCTTTACCAGTTATGTAATTTGTCGTTCTTCCTTTTTGCTTTTTGACCTTTTTTTTGTAACACATTGTAATGTGGTAGAAGCATCTTGTAATAGTACAAAATGAAAAAAAAATCGGAATCTATTTCTTGAAGGAATCTCCACTGTTTTAGCAAATTGATGTTCGCTTGTCAGGATAATCAGTTCTGGTCCTCTCTACAAGGGCAGCCTGCCTCGGACGGTTTTCTCTGTAGAGGCATTCTTGATTTCAGCTGTCCTAAAAAGTCTAGAAACTACTTTTAATATCTGTTTGGATATTGTAGGGGAAATTGGTAGGCAAGTTCTACGTGCCATTTCCGTCCCCCTGAAACTGTTAGCTTCCCTGATGGGTCTGGTCGAGAGTTCGAGGACATGGAGTAGCCTTTCTTTCTTTTTAATTGACAGAATAGGAATCCTGACGGGGTATTATTTCAAAGTTACGTACCTACACCACCATAGGAACGCATCCGATTGCACGTATTCACAAGTTCCCCTAGTAACACACCCGTCTGGAATTTTATTTCAATGATTACTAGTAATTCACATGGCTCGATATTTGCAATTCACAATATTACGTTAGAGGCATCCCGTGATCTTAGCATATTTTGGCTTTCGTCATCGCGTGTCTAAATTTAACTTTGGTTACGCCACTTCGCATTTGATTGATGGCATCTCCAAACTCGTTGTTGCGATGATACGCCCCATTCTTTTCGGTTGCGTCTGAGAAAATTAAAATGGCGCTGGGAACCTCGCCTTAGTTTTTGGGCTCGTGGATTCATACATTTAGTACCTTTTCTTCGACAAGAAGCATCTTTTTGCCTAGGTATTTGACAATTCGCGTGACTGTTCCGTCTGTCTAGACTGATCATCTCTAACACTAATATATAACATTGTACATTGCCATGTTTGTATCAGGAATGCAAAGGAATACAAACCTTCCACTGATCTGACTCGCGCCTTGTAAATTGGTTTATATCCTAAAGGACCTTGAAGCCTAATAATTCATCATATCAGCGACGAACAGTCTTTCGCTTAGAAAAGGTGAGTTAAACGAGAATGTTGATGTCTTAGCATATTTGCAGGTTCCGATCGTAAGCTATCATAGGATGGTGTATTTTCTCCTATTAAGTAAAGAGGTATAATAATAATAAAGGCTGATAAAAGCAGCTCAAAATACTTCTTCTCAGTTTACCAATCAGTTTTAAGCCTTTAAATAGCTGCTGTTGGCCAGTACCCTAGTACATGAAGGCTCCATGTTGTTTTGTGCTTTATAATATCCAGACAAGCAGAGACAAGTGATTAATTCGTGTTTGGAGAAGTTCGTTTCTCAGTCGTTCTCATTGGCCTCTTCTTTTGGTCCTTCATGAGCCTAAACGACCTTTTGTCGAAACTGTTTACTGATTTCTCTTCATTTATAATCCCTGTCGATGAGAATGTATAGGTAGTTTCTCTCGGTGTTACACCACCAGTTTCGTAAATGCAAATTACGATGGTAGCAGCTAGCAGTAGTCGGACATGCTTTAGTTGCATTTCTTGTGTATGTATGTGATTCCTAGCTTTGACGTTTTTTGTTGAGAGTTCATAAAACTTGAGACGTTTGTGAATTTAATTGTCTCTCATCAAAGCGAATTTTGAAAAGAACTGAGTATCACCAAAAGAAATTGAAACTGAACAGGAATGTTGAAAAATGTGTATCTGATCCAAAGTGAAAGGGGAAGTTTGGTTTGTAATGCAATCCTAGCATCGAAGATCAGTAGTACAAACACTCTTGATTGAATCTTGTCAACAGATTTTATTTGGGAAAAAACATCTTCTTTTTCCTACCCGCCTTATATGGTCAAAGTGCTTGCTTCTGTTTTGTTTTGTTTTTTTTTTCCTTGGACTTTTTAGCTGGTTGAACCAAATTGGTCTGAAAGGGAAAATAAAAGTCATGTACAAATTGACATTATTAAATTGCCCTAAACGGTATTAATGGACCCTCCGACTCCTTTTGGCAAAGTAGGGAAGACAGGGAGCTGTCATTAACGGAAATTATATTCAGATTTTTTGTGCAGCATCTCTCTGCGTGACTTAATCCTCTGTTTACGGCTCGGTCTAGGAAGTCAGACTTGGCAAGTCGTGACTCTCACGATTTTAGGTACCTATGTCACACTCTCACGAGTTGACAACTGATTTCTCCAAACCCTTTTGGAGCTGTAGGGTTCGTTTGCTAATTAGATATCAATAAATAGCCAGCTCAATCCGAAAAAAAAAAAACGCTCCGTAGTTGCGTTTGATTACATTCTTTTAGTCTACCGCCACTCGCCGCTGCCTCTTGTCTCAAGATGGCACCAAAAAAACATCGAAATTACAAAACCTAAATTGTAAAATTGATCATGATGGCTACTGCTACAGCTTAAAGTGATACAGTGACTTCCAATACCCATAATCCCTGCTGGATTGGTCCTTTCACTTGGAAATTTGGGACATCTCACGACTTTTTACCCATTTCTCACTACTCCTCCTAGCTCCAGGTTCAGAATCTCACATTTTTTGCCTTTTTGGGGGTTGGCGTGTCTGGGATGTGGTCTGCTTCCATATAAAAAATTATACATTCTTAGGAATGTTTTGCATTTATGTAATAGTTAACAGTTGTTAAGAAATTCAGTTGCGCTTAGTAGACTTTTCGCACAGAGACACTCGCAGTCGGGAGGTTTTTTGTTTTATGCTCGCTTGGCGCTCACCTTTGAGTTACTAACAAATTGTGCCCCTGTATTACTCATTCCTAGCTTGGTGATTATTGTTAAGCTACCTTGACCTAAAAAGTGTTAAATCTCCAATTTGCAATTATTTTGTACAGCAGTTACACTCTTCATCCCAAATCAAAATTTGCCATGAACTTGTAAACAAGGGTTGTGACTTTGGAGAGAAAAAAATGGTATGGGTGATTTAATGGCGAAAAACCTGAAACTTCTACAGAACTTTTTTAAGTTCATGTAAACAACTTTTACTTCCCCTAGGTGATTCCTTTTCAAACTTATTGTCCATTTAAGGTTTAAGAGAGGACTGGTCTTGAGTGACTGTTCAGACAGTTGTAGGAAAACTCCACCTATGTAATATACTGCTATTGCTCTAACCTTAACTGTATTTACCTTTTGCAAAAGCGCACAGTGCAGCTTATATCAAAAGCTCACTATCTAGCAAATACCGCCTCATCATTTAGCAAACTTAAAGTCCTTGACATATATAGCATTAATTCTTTTTCTGTTGCTTCATTTATGTATTCCTATCACCATAATCTTTTGCCTAGTAGCTTTCGTAACCTCTTTTTAAGTACGTAGTAACCAGGTTCACCATTATGAAACTCGACTAGCCTCTCAGTATAGTCCTCATTTTTGTAGAACTAATATTAAGCAGTTCATTATCTTTTTTTATTACAAATTCACTCCACTACATTACAAGCATTACAAAATAAGCTAACACTACTATAAGAAAAAAAAAAAAAAAGGTGTGGAGAAGGAGACAACCAAAAGCGCCAATGCGCCATACTAGGGATGGCCCCACCAATTAAAATATAAAAAAAATATATACAAATAGAAATCTAAATGTTCTAGTTATCCTTAATAAAGCTTAAAACATTTCTTTTAAAGGTTGCAATACTGTTTGATTCTCTAATATGATTGGGTAAACCATTCCACTCATCTACAACCCGGTTAAAAAACTATATTTAAAACCGTCAGTTGTACTAAAATTTGGAACAGTTAGGTCCTGTGTGTCATTTTTCCTCAAGTTATAACCTGTATTTCTGTCCTTACAAAATATGAGCTTATTTGAAATGTCAATATCATAATGCCCATTAATTACATAAAAAAAATGTAACATCTCTAGTGAACCTCCTATTAGATAATGACAACAATTTTAGCTTAGATAGTCTAGTATCATAATCATCATCAGACCTAGTGATCCATCTGGTAGCTCTTCGCTGAACAGCCTCCAATTTATCGAGGGCCAACAATTTGAAATTCTTTGCCAGTTACACTATAACCACTTCCTCCCCTATATTTGAGATTATCTCATTTATAGTTGTTCTGTCGATTAAGTTTTATGTTTGCTACACACTCTGTAATCAAGTAAGCCTTTGTAGTATACCCTAAGGAAGCCTTTTAATATAAACCCCCAGCTTCTTTAGGCTTCCTTGTCACAACAACTTATATTTTAATTAACACCTCTTGTAACGTTTTATTATTATTTAGTGTGGGTGACTAAAAACCAATAAATGAAATTAATGAAAATATATGAAAGCAGCTTTCTCCTCGTCAAGCAGTGCAAGACTATCATCTTCTCTTTTCAAAGGACTTATGGTCTTCGGTTGAGTAGGATTTGTTGCTTTTTTAAGCAGCTTCCAATACATGGTCGTATTCTTAACCTCGACAAACATATTGAAGAAGTAACTAGCCTTAGCTTGTCTTAAGGCAGAGGTAACCTCATTCCTCGCTCGTTTGTATTCTTGCCACAATAAGGGACACTTCGTGTTAATCGCCTTCCTAAAGAGTGTATACCGTGGATTCATTTTACATAGTATTTTATCACTTATCCACGGTACAGATGTATTTCTAATTCTAACCTGCTTCCAAGGGGCGTGGTGTAGGAGCATATCATGGTTATTTCTTATTTCAAGGTAAATGACAAAGAGAACTTTCCAACTTTGGGCATTAGTGGGAAATAGGATGTACAGCATTAAGTGAAACTTTGGCTCCTTTTTGGTTGTAATGATATGTGTCTTGCAGGTCTACTCTGATGGCTTCTGCTCCAACATTAGCTCCATCCTCGAAGGAGACGACTAATTATGCAAGATTATGTTGCCTTTTAGTAGATGGAGGTGCCAAGGCCTTGAGATACACATTTGACAAAATCCACTCCGCAGCAAACCTGTTTAATGTTTTGAAAGCTGGTTCTGCGGAACATTCAACGCTGCAGTCCCTTAAAAGGAAGAGAATCATCAATGCTACACAATGGGGTAAGCTGTATCCCTCTCCTCCTTCATCTGTAACATCAGACGACTTTGACATCACGTTACTGATGGTGCTACTGAGGAACATCTGTGGTCTGGCTGCTCCTGCCACAGGCTGGGATAGTCTGCCATCTGCTTCAGACACCAGTGTTGAGGCTAACATAGCCAGAGTAAAGTACTATAGGAACTCGGTCTATGGGCATGCCAGCCAGGCGTCTGTGGACAATCCAACATTTAATTCCTTGTGGCAGGATATAAGTGCCGCACTGGTTGTACTGGGTGTAGATGCGGCGGCTATCACAAAACTGAAAACTGAGACTATGGATCCAGATACAGAGAAGCATTACCGAGAGCTGTTAAAAGAATGGAAGAAAGACGAAGATAACATTAAGGACCAACTTGATAGAATGGAAGGTAGTAATTAATAAAGGTTTTGAAGTGTTTTCTATTAATAGTTCTAAATAGGTTTTTTTTCTTTCTGAGCTTAAATTTACTAAAAGATTATAATAAGGTGTTAGTGGGGCTGAAACGAAAGCTTGGAATTAGACAAAATAAACTTTTTCCTTACAAAAACACATTTAAGAAACATTAACCGACATATCAAGAACTACAAACAGGTTCAATAATTTTACTTCTTAAGGCTGTGGTTCTGTGACTGAGCGAGTTGCAGTGATGTGAACTTTACACAAAAAAGCCCAAAAGTAGTTGTTTATTTAAACAAAATTTGCTTGCAACAAGTGGGCACGAATAGCAGGTGAGTTAGTAATTTAACAATTATTGGATCTGCTTTCGTATGATCTGAAGAATAACGCAAATCTAGGTGGATAACACCCTCCGAGATCTGCAGAATTCTTTAGATCATGCTCAGCCTCATTCAATAATTGGTGATTATCTCTGCTGACAAGTTGGACACTGATTTCTGATGTTTACTGATCTTTTTAGGTAAACTTAGAGAGCTGATGAAAAGTGAAATGGGAAACATGAGCGAGAAGCTGGAGGCCATGAGAAATTCCGTTGCTGAGGATGGAGGTCAGTTTCCAAAACAGTGAAGCTAAATTATTAATTCTTCAAGTCAGGCTAACTTTTAATAATGTTTTTTTATAACAGAAGACATTTCAAATTTTATGACTTTTTAACTTTGCTGTGAGAAACAAACCATATCATTTTTTCTCTTCAGGTAAAATCAGCGAACAGATGAGAAGTGAAATGGAAAATATTAGCGGGAAGATAACTGAGGAAGGAGGTCAGTTCAGAATGTTAATTCCAACTTCCATAGCTTGGAAACCCTTTCTTTTGATTACTATGTATAATACTTTGATATAAAATTCCATTCAATTAGCTTTCACTGAATAAATATGATTGCGTGTATGGAGAAGACTGCCACTGAGAAGCTTGATAATCTTTGAACTGCAACAAACTTTTAATGGGCGTCTGGAAAAATCAGGAACCCGGAGACCTGAAAAGGAACAGGAATAGGAAAAAGAACCGGAACAGGAACTGGTATAGGACACAAAATAACAATCGAGAACCGACATGAGCTGGACAGAGAAGTCATTTATCTTGATTGAATTTAATTCTCATAACTTTAACTCAATTATACAATAAGAAAGAAAAATACTGCCTTAAAAAGTAACGTATTTATACGTAGAAATATTTATCGCTGCAACCAGTTGCCAAAAATTAATGTTGAGACACTCTCATGAAAAAACGACCTTTCTTGCTGAAAATCGCTCCTCGTCACAGGGCTGTGAGATAGAATACTGACCTCCCTCCTCCCTCCCATTAAAAGTTGTTCCTCTAAGTTTTGAGTATGGTCTTCTATTGCTAGCAACTTTGATAATGGGTGGAGGAGGGATCACAAGCACAAGATCATGGACGGGCTATTTGTGCCAAAATACGGTTTAGTGTCTCAAGTACTTTTGCAACTGGTTGGGGCTTCAATAAGGAGATCTTACACGAGGCGATTTCTAACGACGAATTTTCGGGTAACAATGTTGCGGCAACTCAAAACATTTTCGGAACATTTTTATAACACTCAAAATCGTGCTTGTGAATCACCCCGCGCAGTATCACCTTTAGTCTGCGATTCTTTCCTTCCTTTATCTCTATACGTCACTTGCAGAAAGGGAGGGACAATACATGAATTTTAAGTGTTGGATTACGTGTAAACGAGACGCCTAGTGGCGCTGGATTGCCAAAAAACTTCAAGTTTGTTTTATAGATATATTGTACAGTAATATAACATAAAGTTTACCAGAAGAGACAGCAGAAGCTTTAAGAAGGTAGTAATCCCCCGTCTCATTCTAAATAAGGGCACCAGCTCAACCTATGGCCTCATTCAACCGACGGCATTGACGGTGGAAATGAAAACGTCTCACGTGTTAAAAGTAGAGAAAGGTTAATTAGATTCACTTTGCAGTTGAGAGTGTCAGAGAAAACCGGGCGGTGCCAAAAGATTGGGGTCGGCCGATTTCCTTTATTTTTTCAGCATTTAAAACCAAGCTGATAAGATTAACTTTGGTTACATTAAGAAGATTTTCCGGCTGTTCACTCCCGAGATTGACCACCCCCCTAGTTTTTGGCCAAGGGAAGCCCTAAAAACCACCAAAACAATGGCAATTTTCTCGGGTCTAAAACAATTTATCCTTAAGGAATTAGTGCACAGTTTTTTTTCTGAAGCTAAATCACCTAATAACAAACGTTTTGGGTGCTTAAAATTATATCTTTAGTTTAACAGTAATTTTGGCCAAGGTTTTTTATCCGGGTATGTTGCGTGACTGTCACAGGACAACGAATTTCGAGGATTTTCGAAGTGCGTTTTCTTGAAAGTGCGGCTGTTTATTTTTTATTTAATTACAGATTTGAACAGTCTATACCCTCCTTAGTCAAAAACAAAAGTTTATTGATCGGCACAAGAAACTCTTTTCACGCGAATTTTGCTGGAAAATGTCAAAGATCGCTCTTACGGCTAACTGCTCGCTGAAGTTTAAATAGCGGCAATACTGTATTATAAAGGTACTAATCCATTTTAAATGAGTATTTTATATTCCACTTAGGTTTGAATAAAGGGTAAATAACTATAAAATACTATTGCTTTAACGTAGGGGTTATACAAGACTGCCATCATGCACGCACAGGTCTCAATTACTTGGTGCTTCGATGATTATTGTCTGGCCTATGCGAGTTAGCCAACAGGACGATGTATGTGCGGTCCTATCTAGTGATAAAATCATGATGACTTTTGTATCACATGCAACAGAAATTCTCAAAGTTTTTGCTTCGTATGCAAAGTTTGTTACATACCCTGCGAGAAGATGCTACATTTCCGCTGTGTGACCTGTCGTGCGAAAAGTAGCCTCTGCCGACAACCGTTCAAATCCGTCCAGAAATCTGGACGAATAGATTTAAAAAACGGGTTTTTTCCTTTTCTTGACCGGTTTCGAGCATTGCGTGAGTCTTGCTTAGCAGATCAGAGTTGTCGCAATTTTTTTTATTCCCACGAAACTCGCGCCATTTGACGACAGACGTGACAATTAATTTTGCTTGCGAATGGCGTGACGAATTTCGCGCATGCACGATAGAAAATTGAACGGTTGTCGGTAGAAGCTACTTTTCGGACGACAGCTCCCACATCGAAAATGTAGCCTCTGCTTGCAGGGCATTTGTTACATCGATCACTACTGACAAAACCCAACAATGTATTTTATAAAATGCGAAAGAAGAATACGTAGTGCAAAATTCAGTTATTTCCGACTTGAGCACAACTTAGCGTAGGGATCAAGTGGTTCAGTAAAAGTGCGTTTTCTTGAGTTGCTACCATTTGTTTGCAGACTTAATGCTCTGCATACCTCTCTCAACTGTGCTAACTTCAGCGAACTGAACTTTCCAGCACGCGTAAGTTCACAAACGTTTACTGCTTCTATTTTAATAGGGTGACTGATAGTTTGTTCAATGTCTCTGTAAAGCTCCTGGCGTATGGCTTGAATGTGGTCTTCTGATTCAAGGGCTGTGAGGTCTTCGTCTGTTACTTCTTGTTCCTCTTCCTGGCTCTCTATTTCATCAGCTTGTCTTTGGCGCTGCAAAGCTGACAACCTTGCGAAAAAGCTACTAATTTGTTCAGCGGTTCTCCATTCGTCTGGTTTGAATTGTAACTTTCCACTGCTATCTCTAATGCTCTTCATCTCTCTAGCCACGTGAATTGGATCAGCCTTCTGCCCTCCCGCTACTCCTTGGTTAAATTTCTGAACAAGAAAGGCTTTTACTTTCTCTTCCATCCTGTTGGTCCGCTTAGTTGATTTAAGCGCCCACCCTTTATTACGGCGTTCTCTAGCACTGGAAGGCCCGACTTCTTCAAATACAATTCGCTGTCTATCTCCGCTAGCCGCTATCTCTTTCGTGCCGCATCGTACACAGACTCACAATCTAGATCTGACGCACGTACATGCTTCCCTGCGTCCATGTGAGCTTCCGCTTCCTCTCCAGTCTAGAACGTTAGCACGTATGTACTTTCACTGCATGAGAATATTTCTCCTCGTGGACTGGAAGTATGGCTAACTGAGCCAAGATTGTTGCTTCGTGGACCCCACTCCTTTAGGACTTTCAATCCAGTTTCTTCCTGTGGTACAACTTCAAGCTGACTGTATGATAAGAATCTGTCGGGTCCAACGCTAAATGCACGCCAAGCGCGTATTCCGTTTCCCTCAAACGAAAAGTTGTTAAGGTGACTCGACCCAGTTTTTTTTGGGGGGGTACCATCCTACTTTGAAGCTCTCTGGTAACCCCACCTTTACGTTTATCGTAAGTCTAACACATAGAATGGATAACATATAGATCAATCTACAATATAACATAAAATTTTTGGCGATCGGAGTAAATGTCACGTGGTTATAATGCCACGCCCCTTTGAGGTCTGAGTCGAAAATCTACTGTTGCAGGCATTTTTTCGTGAAAATCTCTCGGCTACATATAGTGCGCATTAGTGCCTTGCGCTGAACAGAGTTTCACCAAAATCGCAAAGACCCAATTCGAGAAATTCAGCGGTTTCCAAATTTAGGTCATAATTTATGCGAAAATGGTAAGCAAACTTTACACGGATTATATCTAATAAACTATGAGATTCATCTCTTTATTTTGAGAATCCTTATAACAGATGGGTCCTTGCAAGTCAGCAAAACGCTTTAGGGCCTTGTAAATGCGCGCGATTTCGAGCTAAGCAAACACATAGAAATTATAGTTTTCGCTATTTGTTGACGTTTGTCAGCGTTTAAGAGTCTTTCTCACGAAAAAAGCATTTTCTTAAAAATTCGTAGTTTTTTTTCCTTCAAATTTTTTCAGGGCCACAATTGATTAACTAACTACCCGGACTCTGAATTTCATGGTCATTGAAAAACTTTGACATTATCTTTTATAAGCCCAAACTTGAGTAAACATTGAAGATTTTTAGCGTTTTGGCTGAGTTTGTGCTTTGGGAGTGTCTATTGTTTCTAGTCTGTCATTATACAGCATTCTTGTTCAGCACGCGTGCAATGACCGCGCTTGGCTGACTTCCGAATGCTCACCGAGATATAATAATTTTGGTACAGTGAGACAGGTTATCGCGTGATACATACAGGTTTAACTCACAATTTTTAATCAATTCTCGTGCTTCTTGTGCCTTTGCAAAAAAATCAAGAAGTGCTACACACTAAATCTACTTACAATAAAAAAAATATCATTTTTCATAGGTTTAATGCAAGCCAATAATTAAACCAACTCGTGACGGGAATATCTCGGTGAGCATTCGGAAGTCAGCCAAGCGTGGTCATTGCACGCGTGCTGAACAAGAATGCTGTATAATGACAGATTAGAAACAATAGACAACTCCCAAAGCACAAACTCAGCCAAAACGCTAAAAATCTTCAATGTTTACTCAAGTTTGGGCTTATAGAAGATAAAGTCACAGTTTTTCCAATGACCATGAAATTCAGAGTCCGGGTAGTTAGTTAATCAATTGTGGCCCTGAAAAAATTTGAAGGAAAAAAACTACGAATTTTTAAGAAAATGCTTTTTTCGTGAGAAAGACTCTTAAACGCTGACAAACGTCAACAAATAGCGAAAACTATAATTTCTATGTGTTTGCTTTGCTCGAAATCGCGCGCATTTACAAGGCCCTAAAGCGTTTTGCTGACTTGCAAGGACCCATCTGTTATAACGATGCCCAAAATAAAGGGATAAGTCTCATAGTTTTTTAGATATAATCCGTGTAAAGTTTGCTTATCATTTTCGCATAAATTATGACCTAAATTTGGAAACCGCTGAATTTCTTGAATTGGGTCTTTGCGATTTTGGTGAAACTCTGTTCAGCGCAAGGCACTAATGCGCGCTATGTGTAACCGAGAGATTTTCACGAAAAAATGCCTGCAACAGCAGATTTTCGACTCAGACCTCAAAGGGGCGTGGCATTATAACCACGTGACATTTACTCCGATCGCCAAAAATTTTATGTTATATTGTAGATTGATCTATATGTTATCCATTCTATGTGTTAGACTTACGATAAAAGTAAAGGTGGAGATACCAGAGAGCTTCAAAGTAGGATGGTACCCCCCCAAAAAAACTGGGTCGAGTCACCTTAAGGAGGCTGATACCTGGTATCTTGTTGGCGGTGATTTCTTTATTAGTGTCCACTTTGACGACTGCCGCCCATACCCCTTTTACTCCTCCATGCGATTCTAGTGCTGTCTTCATGTCTTCCGAAGTGATGACATTGTGTTTTTCATTGACCCATCGTCGTATGTGTGCCTTCATAGGAGCGGTCTTTCGGTCACAGATGTCTTTTCCGGACTGTGGCTCTGAAAAGTCGTAACGCAGAATTGTCATGCTGGTTCGTTGACCAATGAACGGAAGACTGAGCAAAAGAGACCCACTATGGTAGCAACCTGCGTTATCGGATCTCAGGAAAACATTTTCAATCTCCGGTGATTCTTTCTTGATGGTATTTAAAAGATGCTCTGTTATAGAGGCTACAACAAAGCTGTTCTGCGTGCAGTTGTCGAACAGATGGACAAAACGTTTCACTTGGAATTTTTCAGTATGCTTAGTGATCACAGCACTCACATGCCAGCTTCGTCCTCGTTTTCCGAAGAAATCACTCATTCGTTCCCGATAACGTTGTGGGAGGTATTTCATGGCCCAATCCATAACGATTAAACATGAAGCTGCATCAACATGTACAAGAGCAAATTGCTTTCCTTCTTCTTGATTTACTGTGCGAAGCAAATGCGCCTTCCAGTCCTGGATAGATGCCAAACAGAGTTTGTAGTCGTGGCTTAACCGCCACCTGTGCTCCTCCGGCATCTCAACAAGGTTGATCTCGGATTCAATTTCCTTCAAAACTGTCTCTAATGATTCGAATTGCTCGCAGTCAGTTTCATGCTCGTGCTGACATATGCTTTGCAGGTTGGAGTCACTTGTGTCACCTAGGGCATGTGCAGTGCAGTGATCAGCACAAGTTTCCTCTCTGCCAACATGGGACTTAAACTCAGTCTGAAGGTATCTCTTTGCCTCCTTGATTTTTTGTTCTGCATCCTTTACCCAGGTAGCCTCCGATCCATGGTCTCCCAGCGTCTTAAGCACGTCAGTGACATTGTCTATGGCCTCCGTCCCTTCTGCTGTAGTGTTGTCGAGTCCCTGCAAAGATTTTGCATTGAGGCACCACACACCTCAATTATTCTGTAGAGTGAACGCTGTCCTGCTGGTTCAAAATTCTGCTCTTTGCAGTAAACTGAGTATTGCTCAATTATTTTTGACGGTATCATAGTCCTTATAACTGCCGGAATGATAATGCTTCCTCCCGTGTCGAGCTTAAGCACTTTTGTGCCAAATGCTACGTCCTGCAGCATCTCAGGTCTTGCGATGTAGTCGATAAAATGATCAATTTGAACGGGTGAGATTCGGGAACGGAAAACTGGCTCTTGCGGAACAGGCAGACCTTCACCAACTTTGGCAGCATGCTGTCGAGCTTCATCTATTCGCCATTTTGAAAGTGTTGGTATCATGTTCATCAACTGGGACCTGCTAAAATCATTGGCAAAGAGAGAGAGTATCTGTCGTTTTGTTTGCCATGACTCGGCATGGTTATATGACTTGATCAGAACGTCGGTTAGCCCAGATTTCGGATCAAAACTTCTACGTCTAGTGGCACCAGCAGAATCCTTATTTACTAATCTTTCCTGTCGAAGAGTGGTCCATAATTCCTCTTCCTGTCCAGGGCTAAGGACCGAAAGTACTGTGCAGATGCTTTCTTTGGCCTTTCGCAGATAGTACTTTTGCTGTGTTGTCGATATATCATCCCAAGACGTATGCAAAGTTGACAGAATGGGTGAAATTCTTCCTCCAGATAAACTGCTAATGGTATTGTTCAGTAGCTGCCTTCTCTGTTGCTGTTCCTCTACTTCGTCGGACCAGATACTGATTTCTTCTTCTGGGATACTTTGTTGGGATGATTGTGATGATGATGAAACCATCTCTTGTTCTGCATGAGATGTTACCAAAGCGCCCTGATCTTCATTCTGCTGTGGTAGTTCAAATACATCTTCATCACCAGCCACTTGAGACTGTCAGTGCAATAAAAGGGATATTAACTACATTTCCATAATTTTTCTGTTACGTTGTTACCGAGAATGGAGCCACAGAAAAGGGAGTTACAGGACTCTTTAACCAGTAAAAACCACCAAAAGTTGCAAACAGACTAAAACCTGAAACCGAATTTTCGGTTTGTTGTCATCCAAAAATTTTGATACCATGGCAACGTGACGTAACGACTTCTTCTCTCTATTGCATTCAAACCTTTCCCGGTACTAGAGCCTACCCCTCGTCCTTACATTAGAGAGATTTAGAATCACGGCAAACAGCAAACGTCGATTTGCCGCATCTCTTTTATTGTAGTTTACTAGTAACGATATCTACACAAATAGAAGTTTCAACTGAAAGCGATCTATACAAAACTGATGAAATCACTATACCTTAGTCGCTTTATTTTGTTATAATTTTTGTTTTAATAATTTGTTTTTTTTTAATTGATAGATTTGTTACGTAATAATATGTTAGAGCAAGCATTTATGAAAGTAAAAATGTTCTCCCCTCTCTCCAAAATAAAAATCTTGGTGTCACATTACACCCTTCCCCCTCCCCAATAAAGGCCACTCTTTACAACGCCTCCTCAAAAAGTGGCCGTTGTAGAGTGGTACTGGTCGGACTGCATCAAGCTGGCAGGTCGCAAAAAACGTTAGAGTGGGGATAGCCAGTCCATCTAACTCCATCTATTTTCAAACTGAAAAAAGAGGCATTAACAATGGCAATGCTATCTATCGCTTTTTCGTTCTCAGTTCCTAGCTTCCCAGCAAATGATATTTTTTTTCCAAATTCCCTTCCCCCCCGAGTTTTCCCATCCACGTTTCTTTCCCGGTTTTTCGGTTGTTCTTCTTTTGTTTTCTTTTACAGTCTTGGATAGGTTTTTAAATATGTTTCAGAAGCCTAGCTTAAATTGCGTGACTAAAGAAAGTAAATACACAACCTGCTGATCGCCCCTTCCTCTTTCAGAGACTTCTACGTGGCGTAGTCTGTAATGCTCTGTGCGACACTTTACACAAATAGCTAATACAAATGAAATACATAAAGATTAAAAATGTGACTCTTACTCCAACCCCTCAAAATCGAATTTCATACATAGTTCCTGGGACAGCTAAAATTTAGACATCTCCCTCCGTTATTTTTCGGAGGGAGAGAAGCGACGACCGGAAATACGTCTGCGCTTCGCAGGCTAGCTTCCGTTCTGAATAAAAGTATCTTGCTTGCCCACCCCATCCTCGGAGACCCAGGGGCAGTCAGTCTGTGCTTGAAAACTTTCGTCGCGCCTTTTCTCCCGACCCGACTGACTGCCCCTAGGTCTCCGAGGATGGATCACCCGAATTTGATTTATGGCACATCCAAGGAAATTTACCCCCACCCCACGCGCTTTTGTTGATATAGTGGCGCTTTCAAATTTGCAACTTGATGCCAGCGCTTTCACTACAATAGTCATACTCGATACGCCTAGAGCCTAGAGCCTCTCGTGATATTTATGGAAAACGTAATTTACCAGGTAGGATCGACAAAAGGATTTTAAAGTAATAAGAGACACTCACTGGACCCAACTGGGACAGCAGCATTGTGTAAAGCAAAGATTTCCTTGGACACTGCGTAATTGACACGGCGTGGGTCCTTGACTTGCTTGCGTTGACCTTTGTGCGATGGATAGCAACATGTCGAACTTTTACGACCTCTCCAGTCGACTGTCAGGTCTCTTCTGTGTTTAGGACAGATGGTCATGGCTGCTACTCTGTCTTGAGATAAATCGAAGTGTCCTGCTCTGTTCAAGATGAGCTCCTTCTCAGTGATTTCTACTCCTTCGGATCGCCATCCTCGCTTGCTACTCACACCAAGTCCCAGTAAGTCTGGTGTTATGTCTTCTTTACAAGCATCCAGCGGCAGAACATTTGTACTAGATCCGTAAGAACTACAAGGTGACTCTTGTGAAGCGAACGAACAGTTCATATTTTAAAGCAAGTGTGGTACAACGAAAGTACGCAAATTTCGGCGAGTCGTAAATGAAACCTGATAACCCAGCGGCACGCGAGACATAGATGATGATCTCAAATTACGCAGCTAAAATTATACGTGTAAGTCGTTTATTAATTTCTTAATTTCATATTTTGGCAAACAAAAATTTTCTGCAAAAATGCAGTCAGTCGTTAGTCCCCAAATTGTTGAACGTGTTTTGTTGTTGAAGTTGATGTCCGATGTTGGTTGTGAGGCAAATCGTCGTTGAAGAAAAGAGGAATTTTTGTTGATGTTGATTTTCTCTAGTTGTTGAATTAGGCATATTTCGATGGTTGATTATTATATTAATCGTTGAAGTTGGACGGATTTTATTGTTGATGTAGAAAAAAAATGTTGAACTGCAGATTGGTTGTTGATGTTGGTAGTGATTTTGATTCGTTGAATTTTGCACCATTCCGCCTACCATACCCCGCGGTCGATTCTTTTGATATCAACTCTTGGTCATTATTGCTAATTGTTCTTATTGAGTTATTAACTTAAATGATCTCTGATTTTATAGGTAGCTACACTTTATGTCTTATCTTCTAGCAGAATATATCGTTTATTTCTTCTTATTTCTTCCTGCCCTTAGTCCTACCTCTATTTCCTTCTCTTTTGCGGTTCCGGTTCCGGTTGCTATTCCCGTTGTTGTTCTCAATTTCGGATACATGTCTATTTCCCGGTTTTCCAGACACCCACTTTAAATTGTCTTCAATGCAAGTTTAATTCTGCTAAGTATGTTCTTCCTGACAGATAGAACAAGAAAAGCGATGAAAAGCGACATCAGTGAGACGCTGAAGACTTTGGTTTCTGCGCCCAAAGAGGAAGGTCAGTTTCCCCACACTGTAGCCCGCTGGAAATTAAGTCTCCGTCTAAAATCACTATTAAGAGCCAGTATTGCTAATGGATCAGTGATCATTTGTCGTACAAGTGTCGCTCCCGGGCTCTCGCGTCCCAAAAAATAATAAGAGGACCCAAAGTACCTTAACTTATATTCATTTGCCTTTAATTGAAATTGTAATTCTCTCAGCTCGTGGGATG
Organism: Porites lutea; assembly: GCF_958299795.1. Taxonomy (NCBI): domain Eukaryota; kingdom Metazoa; phylum Cnidaria; class Anthozoa; order Scleractinia; family Poritidae; genus Porites; species Porites lutea. Next base: position 17,370,834 of record NC_133210.1, read on the forward strand.
ACGATTGACATATCTTGAACTAGAAACAAACATCCTAGACTGTTTATAGTCCGCTTTTTTCCCGTACGATCGTGACGTTGGAGCTAGCTATACCAGTATCCTGCGTTGCAGGCGCTAAAGGGGAAAGGGGGAGAGGAAGAAAAGCGCGTTCCTCCCTTACATACATACATACATACATGAACTTTATTTATCCTCGGATTTTAGTGTAGCTTACATAGCTAGTATCTCCGATCCTAACTAATTTTAAAAGTTACAACATATATAATATAATATTAATTAATGTAGTATTAACTAAAACCGTGCATTAACAATTTGCGCTTAAATTCACTATAATCTACAGTCTTTCTAAAGTGATCAGGTAGAGAATTCCAGTACTTAACAGATAAATAGCTAAAGGAATTTAGACCATATGTGGTTGTAGACGGCTTAGGAAGTGATAAAATATTAGTACCCCGTAGGGAGTAAGCAGTAGATCTTAACTTGATCAGTTGTTTTAAATAGCACGGATATTTACCAAAATGGAGACATTTGAATATACAAATCATCATTTTTTGTATCCTCCTGTTGGCTAAACCACACACACCAGCCTTGACTAGAAGAGCATCATAGTTCGAGTCCCAGTCCTTTAAAACAAATCTTAAAATACGTCTATTTAAGGTGTCCAGTTTGACAGAATCTTCTGAATTACAAAAGTGCCATATCATTGAACAGTAGTGAAAATGGGGTTTTCCCTTCCTCCCAATCACCTACCCCTTTCGATGCCTGATACGCAGGCTACCTACTAGAATGGTGTTTTTGAGCAAGTGTTTTTATTTCGCGGAAGTAGATTTATTTGCATCACGGTCCCTTGTGGGCCACCGTAGGTACTTGCCCCAGTTGAAAAAATAGATGGAGGTTTTAAGAACTCTATCAACCACGTGGTAAAAAAGGGGACTGTGATTTCTCAAACACTCTAACATAAAGTTCATAACCAGTAGTCCATTTCCCTTGTATCTCGCAAATTCAATGGTTTGCTAAAAGGCTGCCGTTAAATCAAAAAGAGGGCCTTTGGCATCTTTAATTTCCCTATTGAAGACCGCCCCCCCTCCCCCACCCATCTCCACTAGTTTTGTTTAGCAAGTCGTCTTTTCAAGGCATGTTTATAGGAGTAGTTCTACTCATCTGTTTTACGGACTTGGAAGGTAAATCCACAACAAAGCTTGGTTCTCACTTATTCTCAACAGTTGGTTTGGTTGCCGAGTATATTGAAATCATTCGTCAGAAGTACAAACGTCATGAGGGATGGCTTGCGCCATTTCCTTGGTGCGAAGATTTTCAGTTTCATCTTAACGATATTTATACACGGCTTCTGGTGGTCAGCAGAGAAAAAAAAGCGAGAGCAACAGCGGAGCAAAGAATTGTTGAAACGACTGAAATCTTCAAACCACACGAAGAATGCAGACAACCTAGAAAAGTATTGATCGAAGGAATGCCAGGTATGGGGAAGACGACATACTGCAATAAGGTTGCTTACGACTGGGCTATAAGCATGAAAAACGAAGGAGATTGCTTTCCGGAATTTGAGATGGTGCTCTTGCTGAAATGCCGTGATGTCGAGATCGGGGCCGACCTTTGGGGAGCCATTGACGATCAGCTTTTGCCAGGTGAAATCCACCGAAAGGAAAGAGAGAAATTCTTCGAGTTCATTCGGCAAAATCAATCGAAGGTTCTACTGATACTTGACGGATTGGACGAGTTACCTTCGAGCAAGCTGCCGGAGTTTACTGACATTATACAAGGTAAAATTCTTCCTCTATGTCACCTTGTGGTTACAGCGCGACACGAGGCTGGGATACCTATGAGAAAGGTTTGTGACACTCTACTAGAGATTGAAGGTTTCACTTATCAAGATAGCGAAGAATTTATTCTCAAATATTTTGCCGGCAAGGAAGATTTGGCCGAAAAGCTCCTGGATAGAATACGGAATGAAGAAAGGCTTAAAGAGATGACGGCGAACCCATTAAACACTGCACTGCTTTGTCTTCTTTGTGAAGACTTTCAAGGTATCTTACCTGAAATCAGAACTCAGTTGTACTTGGAAATAGTACAATGTGTTCTTATTAGATACGAGAAAAAGAAAGGTATACCAGTCGAAAATGAGGATCTGATTGAAATCTACAAAGATGAGTTGAAACTCCTTGGCTTAATAGCTTTAAACGGCCTGTATGAAGACAACATGTACTTTGAGGACAAAAAACTTGCAAAAAAAGACGCCGACGTACCTGGATTTGGGTTTCTGTCAGCTCAACCTGGAAGCAGCAAACGAAGACCGTGTATGTGCTACGGCTTTACGCATAAGAGTTTTCAAGAATTCTTCGCGGCACATTATCTTTGTTGCCAACTTGTTAGCAAAGAAACCAGTCCTGAAATATTGGTGACTGACACAAGATATTTCGGAGAGCTGAGAGAGGTATTAAAATTTACCTGTGGTCTCCTAGCAGTAAGATCCAAAGAAATTGCAGTAGCACTTATCATCAGTATTGCGAATAAATTAAACAACGAAAACGTGGAAAAATGTTTACCTCTTGCAGTAGACTGCATTAAAGAATGTAAAATTGAAAGCAGTAATTTTCACATGGAACTGGCCCGTACCTTTGGTGCATGTCTGGCACTTCAACAGGGTGAGATCAGACATAGAGATATAGATGACGCTGCTGCTGCTGTGATTGCTGCCGTGCTTGAAGCAAACACAACTCTGACAAATTTGGATTTGTCTCGCAATAGCGTTGGTCCTGCCGGTGCGGAGTCACTTGCTACAGCGCTAAAAACAAACACAACTCTGACAAATTTGGATTTGTCTCAAAACAACGTTGGTCCTGCCGGTGCGGATTCACTTGCTACAGCGCTAAAAACAAACACAACTCTGACAAATTTGGATTTGTCTCAAAACAACGTTGGTCCTGCCGGTGCGGAGTCACTTGCTACGGCGCTAAAAACAAACACAACTCTGACAAATTTGAATTTGTCTCGCAATAACGTTGGTCCTGCCGGTGCGGAGTCACTTGCTACAGCGCTAAAAACAAACACAAATCTGACAAATTTGGATTTGTCTCAAAACAACGTTGGTCCTGCCGGTGCGGAGTCACTTGCTACAGCGCTAAAAACAAACACAACTCTGACAAATTTGGATTTGTCTCAAAACAACCTTGGTCCTACCGGTGCGGAGTCACTTGCTACAGCGCTGAAAACAAACACAACTCTGACAAATTTGGATTTGTCTTACAATAACGTTGGTTCTGCCGGTGCGGAGTCACTTGCTACAGCGCTAAAAACAAACACAACTCTGACAAATTTGCATTTGTCTTACAATAACGTTGGTCCTGCCGGTGCGGAGTCACTTGCTACAGCGCTAAAAACAAACACAACTCTGACAAATTTGTATTTGTCTCACGATAACGTTGGTTCTGCCGGTGTGGAGTCACTTGCTACAGCGCTAAAAACAAACACAACTCTGACAAATTTGTATTTGTCTCACAATAACGTTGGTTCTGCCGGTGCGGAGTCACTTGCTACAGCGCTAAAAACAAACACAACTCTGACAAATTTGGTTTTGATTAGTAATAAACTTGGTCCTGCCGGTGCGGAGTCACTTGCTACAGCGCTAAAAACAAACACAACTCTGACAAATTTGGTTTTGATTAGTAATAAACTTGGTCCTGCCGGTGCGGAGTCACTTGCTAAAGCGCTAAAAACAAACACAACTCTGACAAATTTGTATTTGTCTCAAAACAACCTTGGTCCTGCCGATGCGGAGTCACTTGCTACAGCGCTAAAAACAAACACAACTCTGACAAATTTGAATTTGTCTCACAATAACGTTGGTCCTGCCGGTGCGGAGTCACTTGCTACAGCGCTAAAAACAAACACAACTCTGACAAATTTGAATTTGTCTCATAATAACGTTGGTCCTGCCGGTGCGGAGTCACTTGCTGCAGCGCTAAAAACAAACAACACTTACAAATTTGGATTTGTCTCTAAATAACGTTGGTCCTGCCGGTGCGGAGTCACTTGCTACAGCGCTAAAAACAAACACAACTCTGACAAATTTGGATTTGTCTCACAATAACGTTGGTCCTGCCGGTGCGGAGTCACTTGCCACAGCGCTAAAAACAATAGCCTGCAAGCAGTGGTTTCTCCAAGCCGGACGCTTCGCTACGAAGGGAGAGAAACCACTGCGAGCGTCCTTCTGCTTCTTTGATCGAGCCGCCGTCCAGCGCTATGGACGAATAATTTAACTTTAAACATGTAAATCCTGTTTGAAAGCAAGTTTAGGCTCTCGCGCATTTGCTTACGCTTACAATTACTGCCTTAACGCAAGCCTGCTGTGGATATGCAGTATTTCTTTGGATTATTTATTCCTATGTACTCAGTTACTTTGTCAAATGTAGGCGAACCCAAATGGAGTTGAATTCCAAGGGACCATATCCAAGTTCAAGAGCGAAAAGAAGAATAAATTTCGTCGTTGCTTGTTTGCGTTATCCATAAAACGCAAAGTTAGGCATCTTCACGTCGTAGTCGTGCAAGAATGGCAAAGAAATGCAAAAATAAAAGCGTGATGCACGTGCAAAGTTGTTGTTTTGCTTATTAAACCTATTGTTTTGTTGAAGTTCTCGTCGCCGTCTTGTCGTTGGATATTCGTAGTCATCAAGTGGACGCGCATGCTTGATGGAAAAGCAAACGGTTGCTCGCAGTGGTTTCCTTCCCATCGTAGCGTAGCGTCCGGCCTGGAGAAACCAGGGCTCGCAGGGTATAAAAACAAACACAACTCTGACAAATTTGGATTTGTCCGAAAATAACCTTGGTCCTGCCGGTGCGGAGTCACTAGCTACAGCGCTAAAAACAAACACAACTCTGAGAATTTTAAATTTGCGTTGTAATAACCTTAGTTCTGATAGCGCTGAATTTCTTGCTAAAGCGCTTGAAGCAAACACAACACTGAAAAAGTGATTGTGGTGGCAATGAATTTAATAATGACATCAGTGTATCTGTTCAAAAAACACAAGTTATAATGCACACCGTAACCGTATACCACATTAAAAGTTTAAAATTTCGTTCAGTTTTCTCTTTCTCTGTATTTCATTGCCGTTTTAGGAAATTAGCAAATTTAAAAAATACTAGTTACTCACAGTCTCATTTCCTTTCTTTTTTTTCTTTTGCGCTATTTGTAAAACTCACCACGTTCTTTCAACGTAAATGGATTTTTTCGTTTAAGAAAATCACGCACCGCTCAGTCTAGTTTCGTAGTTAGAGCCTGGCAAGAAGGTAGTTCATGCAATGATATTTAGAAACAATTCAGTTATTGAACAAAGGAATTAGCCTGAATTTTAGCCATTTTCTTTGCCCGCTCACTCGAGACGGCTGAGATTCAGGCTAACAATGGAATGTAATCAAGATATATGTACATAGACGGCTGTCCTTAAAATTCCTTTGTTATTCATTTTTCAAGCCGAGCAGTTTTTGCGAAAAGTGCCAAATGAAATATTTCTGCTTTAACAGCTCTCTTGCTGTTTGTGATGCATTTTTTCATTAATCATGTAATGTGTAACAGTAAACACTGAGTCTTGTAATTTTGTACTTGTTGAATTCCAGTTTTTAGAACTAATGTGGATTACCGTAAATAGACTATGTTATGTGGAGAATCTGCATGGGGATGATCGGATATTAATCATCAGTCAGACTTTCAGCTATATTTCAGCCATCTGTTAATTTTTGTACCTTAGAATTCGGCTGTAGAAAGATTAATAACAAATCGTTTCATCAATTTCTCAGCTGACGGTTAAAATGTTGGCTAATTTTCAGCTCTCAGTCAAATCCCATCCAGATCCTCTATGTAACTAGTAACTAACTACATTGTATAGAAGACTGAAACAAGCTTTGCTGACACTTGTACTTTTAAAATGTCCATTGTTTCGGTTTAAGGTTTGTTGGCATGCAGTGCGAATTGTACATTCTGAGACTTGTGACACTTGTGACAAGTTCGTGTCAAGTTCCCGTCGTAACAAGCATATATTAGTCATTGCAGCTGATCGAAACTTTTGGGTAAATAAAAGTATTGTGAAGTATTAGTAAGAAAAACGTGTGCTTGTTTCGTTATTAACCCCACCTTATTTTTTCATATACATCGTGCATAAAAAAGAAATATTTAGAAAAAAGTACTGGTGTTGTGCCTGTGACGAATGTTAAAAAACTAAACAAACAAACAAACAACAACAACGCTCTCCGGCCCGGGCCCAAGCCCATACGCAGTGAAATTAAAATATCACTGGTGGAGACGCTGCCTAAATGTTGCATATTCGTCCATTTTGGATTAATCCTCAGTTTGTTTGGGTAAGTGGTTGTTGCCACAACGGTAATTGTAATATCGTGATGGGTGGACTTAGTTGAGTGCACTTAATATGATTTGCTAATGTAACTGTCCGATTACAGGCAACTGTCTAACTACAACCACGCACAATGATTAAATAAAAATGAAGCAGTTAATGCACCAATCAAATCTGAGGAAATTGTAATGGTTATGATTAGTAATTTGTTTCAAATTTGAGGGTTCTTTTAAAAAGACAGCCTAACTGGCAAAATTTTAGCCTGACAGGTTCTTAAAAAGCAGTTTCTTAGTTGTGGTATGCTGGGTGTCAGCCCATCCGTTTTTTGTTTATCCATGTCAATGAGGTCAGATAGGGGTTTTGCATTTGGTCTTCTCTTCTTCTTCACCATGGTGCTTTTAATAGGAAGCTTTTTTCTTCTAATCAGGATCATATTAACAATCCTTTACTCTGATTGATTTATTGACGGATGAAGAACACTAAGAGGTGAAGTTGTTATACCACAACCACCAACTCATTTCCACAGCAGGAACAGAATGCTTAGGGATAGAAAATTTTCACGAGAAACTGATTGAAGCTTAGTTTGATTTCCTGAGTTTCATGTTACAGCTCTGGTGATCCCTCCAGAACTTCACACCTTCAAAAAAGTTATAACAGCTGGTTTTTTTAATCGACATTAAAGGACCAGTCAAAAATTTTACAAACCAACACATTTCTGTGTTACTTTGGCCATATGATTAGACACGTAAAATCCCAGAGAATACCTAACTCAGCCACTAGTGAGTAAGTGTTTGCCTAAGGTCAAAACTGAAGTCATTGAGGTTCATATTTCGTACCATTTGGGTCTCATTTCATCCACAGTTGCTAACGTTATAATATGTTTATTACTCAGCTCCGCTTTCATGCTAACTTTGTGACGTGGCTAGTGGCAACGTCCCACTAGCTCCCACTGACTTAGGCAAACACTGACAACATTGCGTTTTATATCCCCTTTATTTTGGTTTGGTTTATTCACAGTTAAAAGAGCTACTGGAAAGAAGCTTTATTTCGCAGCCTCGTTTTCATGGTAGATTCGTCACGTGACTAGTGTCGTATGCCATTGACTTAGGCTAACACTGGAAACATTGAGTTGTATGTCTCCCGTTATTTTGGTTTTGTTTTATCCACAGTTAAGAAAGGTATAAGAAGTTTTATTTCTCAGCCTCATGCTAGCTTTGTCACGTGACTAGTGAAGTGTCCTATTGGCTATGAGCTGCTATGGAAAAAAACTGACAACATCGAGTTTTACATCTCCTGTTATTTTGGCGTCATTTTATCCACGTTTTGTAAAGTTTTAAGACATTTTATTTCCCAGCCTTGTTTTCATACATAATCTGTTTAGTTAATTTTTAACCCCCCCTGAAAAGCCTCGATGCGGGTTACAAAACCGGCAACTAGATTTTTCTTGTTACTCGAGGTCTTCTTAATACCTCTAGACCAGTTGCTTGCTTTCAGCACGAACTTCCCACGGAAGTACAAATGCTGCCAGACTATTACGGGCCGCCATCTTGCATGAGTGTGAAAACTACTTAGGGGGCGGGGGCGGTTTGGGAGGAAGCGAGAAAAATCCCCCCTTCCCCTACAGCTATAATCCCCGACGCCCGCCCCCTCAGGTACACTTGAAAATCAAGATGTCCTCCACTAACAGTAAGACGCGCTATATTTCGACGATCTCACGAAAAAATAGGGGACTGTGAACGGTCTAATTTCGCTCAGGATAGGCTATTTTGATTGATGACTTCGATGACTCAGAAGCTGCAAAAGCCAAAATCTTGAGTGACGCTCGATTTAGCCCAGCGAAAGACTCGCCATTACATTGCTCAAACCGTTTAAAAGAGCTTTAAGCAACTTTACGTCGAGTGATAAAGCCTTCTAGCACTTAGCACTTTAAACTGTGACCATCAGCTTTTTCTCCATTCTATTCCGCTCAGGATAGGCTATTTTGTTTGACAATTTCGGTAAATCAGAAGCTACAACAGCCAACATCTTGAGCGGACACTCGTTTTGAAACAGCGAAAGACTCGTCGTGACATTGCTCAAACAGGACAGTTGAGTAGAGCTTTCAGCAAACTTTACGTTTGAGTGATAAAGCCTTCCAGCAGTTGAAACTTTAAACTTTGACCATCGGCGTTTTCCACATTCCATTCGGCTCAGGATAGGCAATTTTGCTTGATGACTTCGATGAATCAGAAGCCTCAAAAGCCAAAAAACATGAGTGACGCTCAATTAGAAATAACGAAAGACTCGTCATGACATCCCTCAAAACAACGGAGTTGAGTGGAAGTTTCTACAACTTTACGGGGCGTGATAAAGCCTTCCAGCGGTGAACGCTTTTAACTGTGGCTATCGGCGTTTTTCCATTCTATTGCGCCCCCCTCCCACCCCCCATGGTCATATTTTCATAATACTATTTCCAGAATCTTTTTCGTGATTCCTGTAATGCATATTTACTTCTGGTCTAGCCTGTGTACAGACCCCTCCCCGCACAGGCTACTTTTGGTCATTCCAGTGGGATTTAAAGGTACGGTAAAACGGTTAAAAAAAAAACGTGCAACTTGTTTTGCAACATTGTTGCAAAACGAGTTGAATAGCATCGATGTTGCGCGTTTTACCAACCTTTCAACAACCTCATCCCCAGGGCTTTTCCCTTAAAAAATGGGTGGGGCGGGAAAAGGCCCTGGCATCGTCTAGTCACGTGTCTTTATTAAATATTCATATGATCGGTAATGTATGAATTCCTCTGGTCAATTCTGTATCCTCATTGGTTGACGGCTTTTCAGAAAAATACATTAGTCTATTGATTTGTGATTAATTTTTCCGAGAGGTGGAGGAAATCTCCACGCGAAACTCGTCATTCTGGCTGCGTAGAAAGAGCAAAATTCTGAAAATTGACGGGAATTTATGGAGGAATCAACTCCTAAAGAGGTTAATCCTCGAAATTTAATTTTCTGGCTTTGCTGCGAAGCATTTGAGAGCGGTCACTTGACTCGTGTTTTCGGTAGAGCGAGTAAAAAGGAGGGCAGTAAGGAAGATCTTTCCTCAAAGATTCGAAATGTTTGTGGAATTGACATAACTGAAAGTGTTTCCCTCTCGACGCTTATATGCAGGACGTGCCATGGATTTGTGTCCAAGGCGAGTGACTTCAGACAAAGGTGCATGCAAATGCAAATACAGCTGGAACAACTGTGTTCAGTGAAGCGTTGTGTAGAGCTCTCCCCGTCGTGCAAGCCGCCTTCAAAGCGCTCAACCAGCGAGCTCCGTCGTTTCGCGTAAAGCTCCTCCGAGCAACTCAACTTCGGAGAGGCTCCAGCTCAAGCCATACAACGAGAACCCATGAAAGAGGCTAATCCATCGTTTTTGCCTCTAGCATCTGTTCTTCAGGATGAAACACCTTCGCTACCCGACGCTTCCAAACTCATCGATGGTGACACTGAAGAATTCATTCGGGTAGCAAACACACAACCAGCCGTCATTGCCGATGTCATAAAGCAACGTTCCCCGAGTGTGATTGCAGCACTAAAATTGACCATCAAAGATGAAATAGCCGCAGCTTGTCAAACGTTATGCAGACGCTCCGATGGCTCGGTTTAATATAGCAACAGGAACAGCTTCGAGACTTTGAAGGAATTTGATTTTGATCGCGTTTGGACAGAAATGAAAAGTATTGTGCCTTTTTTCATAGAGATCATGAATGCCGTGTCTGGAAAGAACTTAGGAATGGAAAACACAGAGCTTGATGTGCGAGTCAAGTTCTGCTTTCTCTACTCGGTTCTTATGAACGAAAGATGGCATGAGCTGAGTCTGTTGAAACGCGTTTTTTTAAAAAAACAATTTTCATAGCCCACCCCCCCCCCGTACTTTATGACCGGTCCCTTAACACAATATTTATTATTGAGGGTGGATGTACCAAGAAGGTTTGTACTGTTTTTGTGTAGTTGTACAGGTTCAAGTGGAGGTCTTGCTCTTTGCTACCCAATTTTGAAAGACGGCTCAATTTTTAAGACTTTGTAAACATCCAGAATGAAAACCCAAAATACACACCAATTGTATTATCTGTGTAAAAACAGAAAGCATGAAATTCTTTATCTAGAATATTTATAATTGTGTTTTATGGAAGATGTGAGACGAAAGCACACTTACCACATTTTAAGTAGATATAAGCTTATTATGTTTGAGTTTGATTTTTCAATCTTACAAGCTCATCAAGTATTGCAGCCGTTACTACTGGCATGCACTCACTACCCTGCCAGCACCTCCCATCCAATCGAATGCACTCCCCTGATTTCCAATTATTATTACTAGTTAACATAAATTACTGATCTATTTAATACGTACATTACCTGTGACATTTCTTGTATTTTATTCAAATCCACACTTCCTTGAATATTAAAGTAGAGGAAAATAAGAACCCGATGGACGGAGTTCTGACAAGATCATAAAATTTCAAACCAGTGCGTTAGTCCCGTGCATTTTGTCATGTGTTGCATGAAGTTCAACGGTAATTTGTTGCGTTGTACTTGATTTGATTTTATGTGTCAGTGTAAGCTTTAAAGATGCTAGACGTGTATGTGAAGATGGTTTTGTCTCTGTGTGGGATTACCTTGTTTGTAACATTTAAGTCTTTATTCATTCTAATGAACTTCAATGCCCATTTCTATGCAGCTTCAAGAACGATTGAACAGACTTGCTGTTTGTCTGTCCCATGGCAGACGAAATGGTTTGCTTTTACTGCCCCACCCATTTTTTAAGGGAAAAGCCCTGGGGACGAGGTTGAACCTTTCAAGTTTATTTGTTGCATTGGGTGGTGGTAAAACGCACAGCATCGCTATTCAACTCGGATCGTTTTGCAGCAATGTTGCAAAACAAGCTGGACGTTTTTTGTTGCCCGTTTTACTGAATCTTAAATAACAAGACAATGAAGCCCTAATTTGCACAAGAAAGCAAAACCCTGAAGGATTTTGGTCGTAGTAGTAAAATGACGTCATAGATGAAAATGGCCTTTTACTACCCTGGGAGCAGAACTTTCTTTTGTCTTCTTCTCACCTGGAAGACAAACCGCCACCTGTTTTTAGAAAGCATATGATAGTGAAAAATTGAGTAAAACGAAATCACTTCGAAGTTAAAATGAAAACAAAGGACTGAGAGTAATCTACGACCAGCCGTCCCCACAATCTGAACGCCTGGAACGGACTACCAGGCGTTCATCTTCTTTTTTTCTGCTTTTTTCTTCCTAGAAAGCGAAAACGTGCGCGAGTTTTTCCTTTTCCAATCACCTTTCGAAGAGCAAGGGAAGAATGACCGCCTTATCGCAGGTTAGTCTATAACAGAGGGAATGGAAATAGAATACAGTGACCTAAGCAAAAGGCCAGCTAAATTCTAAGATTTGCCAGTTTCTCGCAATTAACCGTGAGCAAAGAAAGAGACTGTAACTGATTTAGTCACTGTTTTATGACAATCAAATGTCTTTCAAGTATTATAATTGAAAGTCGCAAACAACAGAAATCCCAATCAGCCTAACTGCAATCCGTTTTAATTTTCAATTTTCTCCATACGCGATAAGCAGAAGGCGCCGTTCTGTTCAGGTGAGTAAACTGTTCATGGCTAATATTTACGATGTTTACTGCGCAGCAAAACTAGTGCTGTTCACAGGGGCGGATCCAGGATTTTTTTTAGGAGGGGGTGCACTCGTCTCTTGCTCTACTTCAACACCAATAAACCACATAGTTTTTTTTTGGCAGAATACCAGTTGTATTAGAAAACCGCAGGTAATCTCAGGGGGGGGGGGGGTGCGCACCCCCTGCACCCTCCCCCCTAGATCCGCCCCTGGTTCAGAAATGGTTTGGTTATATGTGATATTTTCAAAGAAATTGTTTTATATTTAAAGTGAAGGTACTTAAAGAAGTAAAGTTCTCAGGAAATTTATTAATTCTGAAATTCAATTTGTTTGGAATAAAGGAGGCCAGAAACACAAACTAAGTATTGCTGTCAGGTAACCAGTATCCGGCCAGTTTTTTCCTTGCTGTACAGAATCGATGAATTAGCTGCGTACATTATCCGGATAAGATTTATTTCATATCTATAACTATAATTAAAGCTTAGGATATATGATGTAATCGGAAAATGTAATTCTACTCAACCTCCTTATGATTTTTTTTTTCACTCATTCAGAGGCGACTTGATTTCGTGTGCACGGCTTGTTTCGCGTGACTGCATTTTCTAGTTCTATATAACCGGAAGCGTCGGAGTTGAACCGGGAATTCTCATACTTTCCCCAGTTGTGACTGCTAGAATGGGGTTCCAATGATATGAAAAATGCTCTAAGGGATTGAGTGATGTGAAAGAAGGAGGAGTAAAACGAAATCACTTCGAAGCTAAAATAAAAACCGTGAAGGTCTGAGAGTAACCTGCCACCAGCCGTCCCCACCATCAGAACGCCTGGAACGGACTACCAGCCGTTCATCTTCTTTTTTTTTTACTTCCGGGAAAGCGACAACGTCCGCGAATTTTTCCTTTTCCACTCGTCTTTGAAATGACAAGAAAGGAATGACCGCCTAATTGCAGGTTAGTCTTAGAGAGGGAATGGACATAAATACAGTGACCAAAGCAAAAGGCCAGCTAATTATAAATTCTAAGATTTGCCAGTTTCTCGCAATTAACCGTAAGCAAAGAGAGGGATTGGAAATGACATAGTCCCAGCTTTATGACATAATCAAATGTCTTTCAAGCATTATAATTAAAAGTTTCGAACAACAGAAACCCCAATCAGCTAATTGTCCATCTGCGCTAGCCAGATTCTCGTCAGACGTCCGAGGTCGATCGCTGCCCCTTCGTTTCTCTTCCTCTCCCGTCTGATACAGTCAGTGCGAGATCGCTTTTATGACGTCAGAGTGACGTCAGAGTACCCTCTTGTATGTCAAGAGCCAAGAAACAAAGAGTGGAAAAGGAAACCAGAACAATTTTACGCGGGTTTTTCCAAGATCAGATTTTGGGAAAGCTAAGATTCCTTATAACTTCTTCGTCGAAGAAAGCCGTCCACTGTTATCCTAGACGAACTCAATTCTTTGCTTGATATATCTGCGCTGAATTCGTCGAAACAAGCGATAGAATAGCGGTTTAAGCGCGCCCAATAGGATTTGCGAGGAACTCTTTGCAAGATTTTACGCAGTGAATTACAGTCTTCGAACGAGGACTTGCAATATGTTTGCAAAAGAAAATAAGAGAGAGGCAGAGAAGCGAAGGGGCCGCGATTCGGACCTCGAACGCCACGTCTGAGCGGAATCATGACACCGGTACATCCGCATGGTCTTTTGCCTCGGTTTATCGGTATTCTTTGTTTTTCGCAAGTTCCCTCACTGCTTATACGTGCGTTATTCAGTTTGATTAAATTGTTCTTGTGAAGTTATAATTTTTTAGGTGGGGTATTTGATTTCTATGACGGTAAAATGGTTTCTTTGATGACAAGCTTGAACTCCAGACTAGAGAAACAGCAAAGCAGGATTTTTATTGGGGAGACATCAGCGATCCTTTACCTTGCTGAATAAAACAAACACAAATTATGAAGATTAAGACAATTAAGAAAACCGATCACTACAAGACCGGGTGTAAAAATAATAATAATAAAAAAGGTGAACTCCCACTTTGCAGATTGGTCAATAGCTGTCTAACCCCACGTGGCCTCCACATGTATATTCTTCTACGAACAGAATTAAATGTAATACATGGACAACGAATAATAGAGACGATTCGTCAGATCATGTAGGCGAATCGATTTGCATGAGTGTAGGCGAATCAACTTGTAGGCGAACCGACCCTGCGGTTTCCGTCCTTTGGGACGCGAGTGTATCTACAATGTTCGCTCATTGCCAAAAAAATTCCATCGATATTTAAAGTAATTTGTACAAGAAATTTGAAGTACTCCTTCTGAATGAAAAGCCTATCCTTGAAACGGTGCCGAAGACTATATCGTGTTCTGATCGTGTAAAATTCCATCCAGGGCAATACCCCGGCGGAATACCATGAAATTGAGATGACGATGATCGTTGGAAAATTAGAATAAAACCCAAAAGAAGGCTGGTAATCTAGCTGGGTATGGCTCATGCTTAAACACCGTTTAACAGCCATTGTTTAGATTAAGATATTTCTTTACGCACAACAATAGGCGGTACCCCTATGGTTAAAAATATTTAACACTCAAAACGTACAACTTCTTCCCCTATGAAAGGCGACGAACATTCCCGTGACTTTCAAAGGGGATTCCCCCTTGTTCCTCAACCTTGGGGGCCAAGCCTCGCAGCGAGGTGGTGTCAAGGGCAGAGAGCTAGAATTAGAAATTTCCCTTTTAGCGATTGTAAACTATAAAAACCTTTTAAGAATTACTATATGGGCAGGAGAGTTTTTTCACAGAGGTGTGGACCAAAATCCGTTGTCCACAGTCCGCAGTCCGCAGTCCAGAGTCATTATGTTGTTCGGTTTGATGCTTCTTAGATAATGTACTTGGAGAACCGCTGACAGAATCGGTCAAATTTCTTCTTTCGCGCGTTGTGATCGCAATGTTTTGGAAAGCAAAAATATCGTTTTCCCTCGTCAAGAACATCGCTTTTCCTCGTCTACAAAATATGGAACTGGTATGGACACAGCAATGACGCAAGATTTTTTATTTGAATCTGAACAGAAATATTTCTCGAGGCTCAAACATGCTGACACAGTTGCGCTCAGGGGTCGGTACTGAAAGATATTCCACAGTTCTTTGTTCAAGTAAGTAATTTTGATATAACTTGCTAAAGTTTCGCTTTGACTTCCCCAATTTTTACCTTGTCCACCACTCGCAACTGGACACGGATGACGTATAAAAACAAAAGATCTCTTTGGTCTTCTTTGTTTTCTGAGGAAAAAATGTGCTTGATATTATTTCACGTTTTTTTTTTCTTTTGTTTTTAATATGTCATCTGTGTCCGGTACACGAAGTAAGTGCCGATGTTTTCCTTCTCCCTGTACAGTTAACCTTATTACCAGTTAACTTATTTAAAAATGCATTGTTCTTTTAAGTACTGAATATTTTTATGCAGTCCAACACCTAATTTCCTGGCTGAACTTGATTCACTCAATTCCTCAGCCTAATGCACTTACCAGTGGGCATCCCAGGGGCTCGCCCCCAGGGAACCCCTGATGATTTGTACAAAGTGGTTTGTAACCGGTACCCCTCTGTTGTCTCCTGTTAGGGGGGGGGAGGGGGTGGGGTAACAGTTGGTTCCAAGACTTCAGATGAAGCCTCCTGTCAAGGGACTTCCTGATTGTAGTGAAATTTTTCTTTACTTCTTTTTATTTGGGCGTCACCCAATAGAGTAATCGAGTTTGCTTGTTTTCATTCAAAGTTGCAATAGGCACACAATACGTGCGAACGTAAACACTCCAAGTAAACAAGCCAAGCGACAAGAATTTATGTCTGCCATGCACTGCATCACAACACAACATTTATCTTCGTTAGATACGACCCACAGATAACTCACGGAAAAACCACTCTACGACACTTGCTCGATTGATGTGCATGAAAAAATTTCATCTGCTATTGATCGTGGTGAATTAGCGGTTGGTGTCTTTTCAGATCTCTTGAAAGCTTTCGATACAGTCAATCATTCCATCTTATTTGATAAACTTGAACACTATGGTATACGTGGCTTGGCTCTGAAATGAATTAAGAGCTATTTTTGCAACAGACTTCAATTTGTAGAATACAATGGTTATGTTTCATCTTGTGCTAATATCATGTGTCGCGTTCCCCAAGGTTCAATACTAGGGCTTTTTTTTATTCTGCTCTACATCAATGATATAATCAACATGTCCACAAGACTACCATTGATATTATTTGCCGATGATACAAACGTATTTGTGTCTCACAAGGATAAAGACTGCCCGACTAATCTACTGAATGCTGCGCTAAATAAGTTGTCAATATGCTTTAGAGCTAACAGGCATTCATTAAACTTGAAAAAAACCAAATTCATTGTATTTAAACCATGTCAAAAGTGTACAAATCAAACTATTCAACTTTTAATTAATAGCCATAAAATTGATCAGGTAAAGGAAACAGTTTTCTTGGGAGTAATCATGGATGAAAATTTAAATTGGAAATCTGAAATCTCACATGTCGCCAACCGGGGCAGAGTCCAACATATTCACTTGCAAACTGTGTTTTCTTTTTAAAACCCTTGGGTTAATTAGATCAAGTCGTATTCTCTCATACACAAACCACGAAAGTGGGCTAATTCCAAAGCAAATTCATGTGCAAACTGCATGACAATACAACTCACAGTAAGGGCCTGATCACATGAGCCAGGTTAGCAATGCTCATGAACAGTGTGTTACCCACTGTCCTGTTTCTCGCTTGGTTCATTTGCCGGGCCGCCTGGCAAGCGTGATTACTTGGAAACTTGCCACCCGGGATCCCAGGCGCATCACAATACCAGGATCCCAGCTAACCAGGCTGGCTCGGTTGTCATAAAATTGCAAAGTTGATTTTTGTTGTGTTTAACTAAGGTGCCAGGATCTCTGCAAAGCGAGCCAGCCCGGCTCATGTAATCAGGCCATTTATTGTTCTCGAGCCAGATTGTACGCCCTCTGCTTGACCTCACTGATTTTTCAAAGCCCCTGAGCACACGCACAAACTTTCATCTTCATACCCCCTTCTCTATAATATTATTGAATGAACTTTTGGCCTTATTCATGTTCTCTTCATACAAATATTATCAAAAATAAACGAAAAATGATCCTAAAGAGAAAGCCTAACGATGTTTAAAATAAGTACAAGTATGTTTTTGACTACTGATAAGACTTTTCACAACCACCACTACATTTCAACACACTGTAACTACACTATCCCTTCATAACCAACATAACTGACCTCACTGCAACACCTACAGCTCTAACTCACTGTTACCTCCAAAATTAATTATCTTTTGTTACTTCATATTAAATTCTACAAGAAACAAGTTTCACTGATTAGCAAACTACAGCCATTATCCTACCAATTCATGTCCATGCCTTCCACACGTCACTCATCTCAACCAACCCCCAAAATATACGCCACTGCACTACTCAGTAAACTCACATATCCCTAATACACATTAAAAGAAAAAAACTTCACACACGCCTGGAACATTGACGCCCAAATATACGCTACCACAGCGTCTTGTTTTACTTAAAAAATGCCTCTTTTAAAGAGTAGTACAACTGTAAGGCAAAGTTAAAAGAAATGAGAAAAAAAAAATAGAAATAGCAACAAACTGTTTCTCATCCCTGCCAGCTTCATTTTTTGAGGTAGCCTCTAAACCTGTGATGAGTTGGTCTTTATTCCTTTTTTCTTTGGAAGGTGATAGGAGTCATCATCTGGCCATTTATCGTATCCTAATATAATGATACCTTTGAGGTGTGGTTTGGCTGCACCATGGTTAGATGCTTAGTTAATTTTGCAATTGGCCCAGCTGTCAAACTCAATCAAGATCCACACAAATCACAATTTGGTTTGTCTCAAGAAAAGTTCGAAGTCTGGCCTCAGCCTACACTTGTCTACTGCATGGGATGAAGTTGAGCTTTTTTTGTAAGTCAAGGAATGGGAAAGGACAACATTCTCTATACTTCTCTTGTTATTCTCTTTCCCAGCCACTTCTGCGAGCTGCATACATTGTAACAAAAATTATCCTTGGGGTCTTTTCCTCAGGGATTCTGCTATAAAATTGCAAAAGCAATCCAATCCCCCATCCTGGGCTAAAAATTGGCAGCAAATGTCAACAAATCCAGAGGACCATGCCCACATATGTCCCCAGGGAGAATTACCCCCCACCCCCACCTCTGGGATGACCACTGATAAGTGCATAATCATTAAACTTCAGAGTCATTTTGCAAAAGGTGCTCCATCAGTATAGTAGCCTTTTCTTCTATTACTACTACCGTAAGATACTTAAGTAAAAACTGGCAACCAGAAAGTCAGTTTTGGATCCTGCAAAGACAACAAGAATGCATCATACAATTTCTTCTCACAAGTCATGTGCTCTTGAAGATGCATGGGTGCTGTCCCAATGAAGTCTGTCGTGAGAACCTAACTATCTACCTTGCCTCTTTGAGGTCCATTGCGCATAAGGCCTCTGTCTTGAGAAAGTTGGCAATAAATTGTTATTTTTTTTATTTTGTCTTTTTTGTGACTGAAACCATTTTTTAAGCACAGGATTATTATTCTCTGTTCTATAGCTTGCACAGTGAAAGACACCAATCCATCCATGGAATATCCCAAATCTTCCAGAGAGATTTTCCTTGAGCATCAAAACAGATGACATGACTGGCAGCACATTGTCGGGAAATAAGGTAAAAGAATATATTGCAAACATGAATAAAAAGCACTTAGTTAATTCTATGCTAAAACTCAACCCTTAATTTAAGCCCATATCAACATATAAATTTTCCAGACTTGAGTCGACCGTTGGTAGATAGTCAATTTCCTTAAAGAATTAGTTGAGAGAATTTGATAAAAGATCAAACCATTTTCCCCTAGATGATCACTTTATTAATATTATTCTAATTACCACCTAAGTTATCTTTCAATTGATTATTATTTGGAAAAAGATTGATGTTGGTCACTAGTGGACCTAAAGGGTTAATAATTGTAATAGTTGACACTACAGCTGCCCATGCTCTATATGTTGTCGGTCAATTAATAGTATTCTTGGTCGTTGTGTAGCTCTTTGAAATATACATTGTACCGATTCCTAATGAAGATTTTCACACATATTCTATACATATAATGACCTCACTCTTGTCTAATAAGTAGTATTTAATTATAACCATAGCGACTGATATTATGTACTTCAAATACGTTTATGACACCCTGAGGTGCACTACTCCATTTCATGGATCAATGCAGTTTTTATAGGTTATAGGTTTTTTATAGGTTGATTCTCAATTTTAATATTTTTTATGATCATGAATAGTTATGGTTGAGAATTAACCTCGGTTATAAAACCTTTTTTAACCTGAATTTCATTTTGACCTACAACATGTACGTGCCAGTTTTGTCATCATTGTTTTATTGTGTGCCATGTAATAGGTACCGAAGTTGGAGTTTCTTCTGGCTGATGCAATGAACGATGAGTGTGACACCATTTTTACATGTGGTGGAGTGCAGTCAAATCATTGTAGAGCCACTGCAATAGCAGCAAGACAGCTTGGCTTGGATTGTTATTTGTTTCTTAGAAGCTCTGAGCAGGTCAGCTACACTGTATATTTTCTTGCAATGTACAAAATGAACACCTTTTTAAATTGGTCCCCTTTACTTGATGCCCTTGCTGTTTGAACCTATCCACATTAGCTCACATATATATTGCTATGGGAACCAGAAAAAAATTCCTGGAGCAAGAGTTAATAACCAATAACAAATTCAATACAATGTGTAGATTTACTTATTATATACATACTGAGAAATACTCACCAAAAAGCTATGTCGTAAATTTTTGTACGCAAATTAGTTCAAGCCAATCAGAGGAGCGAACGATGGTTTTCACACGTGAAAAAAATGATACGTCCAATCAGAATCGCGAACGATGTTTTTCCACGTGTGAGAAAAATGATACGTCCAATCAGAAGCAGGAGTTGTGTGAGTTTCGCGCCAAAATTCCCGCCTTTTATTGCAGCTTGCAGCACCGCTTCGCACACATTCAACGAGAAAAGTTTTACTCAAAGAGTTTGTCTCGCTAAAAAAGTGAAAAACATTTCGGAAATGGAGTGGAATAGTTTCGTTTGTTTCACTGTCGATAAAGAAAACGGTAGAGAGCCGGTGAAACAACAGCGGAAAGGGATAAACAGAACAAGACGTAAGCTTTTGTTGTGCTTTTTGTCGTGGCTACTTTGCCTTTCATTTAAGCTTAAGCTTATATTGAAACCGGCCATTTTACTTAAATTCGCTCATTTTCAATTGTGCATTTAGAACAAACAGTTAAGATTACTTATAGTTCTTGGATTACCTCATATCCTCACCGTCATTTATGTTTTTAACAAACGTTTTTACTAAAAAGCTGATACGTCATTTTCGTTGTCATTTTGCGGTAAGTGTGTAGCGGCAAGTTTTAGCATTTTTGAAAGATTTAAAATAAAAAGGCCGCCAAAATGATGAATTTCTCAGTATGTACATAATAAACACAATACCACATGGAAAGTGCTTTGTACGGTATTTACGCACTCGTTGTTCTTGTATCAGAAATCTTACTCGTTCGCTGCGCTCACTCGTTC
The DNA here is from genome assembly GCF_958299795.1 of Porites lutea. Taxonomy (NCBI): domain Eukaryota; kingdom Metazoa; phylum Cnidaria; class Anthozoa; order Scleractinia; family Poritidae; genus Porites; species Porites lutea. Next base: position 17,391,503 of record NC_133210.1, read on the forward strand.
GATTTCTAATACGTCAACAACTCGTGCGTAAATACTGTACGCCAGCACTTTCCATGAAGTATTCTCTATTTCCACAGTATTCAAAGCTGGGGTATATTCACCTTGTTGGAAGGTGTGTGCCCTCACTCTCCCAATTTCTATTCCACCACCCTTATTTTGCCATCGAATCAGACATTAATTATTTTATTGAACCCATCAACAATAGATGAGCATGGGGAATGGTACCTGAAGAAGGTGGAGCCACGAGACAGGCAGAGTCGATTGTGCAGTGCATGAGGGGACACAAATTGCCTTAACTGTAAGTATCCTGGAGAGTCCCATACAGTTTACAAAAATCAAGCTTTGTTTTCCCTAAATGTTACACCATATTTTGCCCCAAAGACATTAAAAATTTCTCCATAATAGAAGAGTGTTTTGCTAGGGTTAAAAAAGTTTGGCTTTTATGAGTTTCAATACAAAGAATCAAAGCTCGCAAGAAATTATCAACATAATTACATAGCACACAAACATTGTCATCTAACTCCTCGCACGTAGCCGGAATAAGCCAAATAATGAAGCATATAACGAAAAATCGTCCTCAAATGGTCTCGATAACTAAATTATACTTTTTTTGTTGTGAAAGAAACTTTTGTTTTTCAGTGTTACCCATCGAAAAAGTGAGGAGTTATTGTATAACATTAGGTATAACAGAGGTAATACTCACGGGTTTCACGAGTTCTATGCTCTATTTTTCACCAGGAAACAAACTTCAATTCTTTAATACCTTACAGTTGTCGGTCCTTTTACCTTGCATTCAACAACAAATTAAAGGTGAACAAAGCGATGAAATCCGGCACTCTTCTCTTATAAATAGCAAGTCGCACGAAGTAAAATCCACCAATATGCACTGCATTCTCACTACAAATATAAACAAATGTCGTGGCGAAAAAAAAACAAGGAGAAAAGGATGCCAGATCTTCACCTCGGCTCCAGCTAGAAGAATGTGGACTCAAAGTGGGACAAACATTGTAATTTTTTTAGAATTCTTTTGCGCGCAAACTAATTTATTCTGGTACGAAATGAAGATTAAAAAAATGTATACTGAAACCTAATACACAACAAAAAAATTTTCGCACTTTTGTGGAGCGCGACATATTAATGGGATTAAGTCGGATTAGCTGCCCACAAAGAAAACATCTCTGGGTGGGATTGTACATCCAGTAAAAGCAATTTGTGTCCCCTCATGATCCATGATAACCTGCGAGTGGGAACCACCAGGCACTGTCACACTGAAAATCACTGGAGGCTAAAAGACTTACCATGCCAAGAGGGATGGACAGGGAAGGGGTAAACTCAATGAAAACAGCCCAGCAGTGAAAAACAAACACAGAATGACATCAAAAGCCAGGCTGTTAATACATGTACGTGAGCCCCTACACACGACCCCTGGCCACCCCACATACTGATCCATAGGGGAAAACTGCTGGCCAGCATTGTTTCGTGTTTATTACTTAGCCTAATTACATTTAGCCACATTTAAAAGATTTATAATTTCCCATTCGTCTACGTGGCAGCCACCTCAGAACTACCACAATACACAACAGCAATCTACTGCACCAAATATTGTGCCTTGAGTGGGTTGAATTCATTTTTTGTTACCTGTTTTGCCAGGAGCAAGTATTCTAGCACTGTCAACTGGAGCGCACATTTCGAAACCTATATAAGAAGGACACCCACTGTTGGTCGCTTCCCTCGCTGTTTTCAGTCATTTTCTGCAATTAAGCTCCCTAAATGTGACGGACACCTTTCTTTAAAGTCCGGAAAGTTGGTCCTGATTCTCACTGTGTTCATCTGCGAGAGTTAAGTAAATTTCAATTTCTGTTAAATTTTAAACTATTAGCGCCCTCTTGGGAGCTAGTAAACTGTAGAACATTTTGTTGATTCTTGTTCATGTTGATGCAGTCTACAGATATTGGATGTAAAGGAAATCTTTTTCTAAAAAAAAATGGTTGGAAGCCATGTTGTTGTTCCAAAACTTCAGTATAAATCAGGCCTTAAAGAGATGATGCAGACTTGTAAGTGGCTTTAATGACTTAAAAAGACTACAAAAACCTTTTTTTAGCTGGAACATTCTTATAATGATAAACATTGCATGGTGAGATAATTAAGGCACTTCTGGCAAAAGATCAGAAAACCCTACACTAGCTCTTATAATTGGCCACCCACAAATTGTAAACTTAAGGTTTTTTTGTCCCACCACCCCAAGAGAAATAATTTTGATTTCTAATTTCCTTTTTTGCTAAGTACGCTGGAGCCACTGAATATACCTATAATTACATGTAACTGATTCCCCTGGCCAACTCAAAATCTCCTTAAAACCTTGTAGCAGTTGCAGTACTGTATTAATTGTTAATCTTATTTATTTTGTCAGAAAGCAGCAGGGATCCTCAGTATATTTGATAGAGATAGGTGGTTCATCTTACACAGGGATGTTTGGTTATTTGACTGCATTTCAAGAGATGATAGAACAGGTACACTATATGAACTATATGGGTTATTTGACATGCATTTTGTAGGTTAAAAGAATATTCAGGTTAATAAAATCTACCCTGGTTAAAGAATTTGGGTAGATTTATTTCCTTTGTCTCATTACACTATACATGTAATATTATTCACGAACTGAGCTTAATAGGAGACAAAGGAAATTGAGTAAAGTTGGTTTAAAAAACTGAATTTAATTTTGTCTATAATACATATTCTATGTAGCTATTCATAAAAAGATACTTAAGGTCCTAAGTGACTTTTCATCTCAATATTATTTATTTTAAGCAAATAAAACAAAGGCGATTTGAAAAGAAAATCTACATTTACATTGTAGCACTGATCAGAATTCCCTTGACAGAAATTTTTTTCAGGAAGCATGTTAAATGTCAAAGTTTCTCTGTGGTCAACCTTGTTGCTTTCATTCGGTTATAATTTAGTAATGGTGACTTGAGATGAATTTAAGAGCAAATTTTAAGGATTAATTGCAAAGCAAATGGAGCTTTGAAGTGAAAAAATATCATCTCTCAGCAGAAGGAGTTACTGTACACCACTTCATTTAACAAACGTGGTTGTTTATAGTTTGCTAAATGCTACTTCTCATCTTTTCGGTCAAGGGTACCTGTATTTAACAGACACCCAAGTTATTAAGAAGGTGCTAGTGGGGCCAGTACTAAGGGCATCTACTTAGTAAAGTGTGCCATGTTCTTTTAAGGGAAATATAAATTAAGAGATGATCATGCAATCCAGGTCCATATATTTCTTAGCCTCTCATGCAGATGTTCTTTGGGGTTTGTCACGCATTCCACTAACGACGTTAGTGGTGCAGGAATGCGTGACAAACCCCTAAGAATGTCTTCATGGGCGGCTATATATTTTTTAGATTATTTTGTTATTTTGTTAAGTAGTTGTAATTTGTTAGACCTTAGTAGTTTTAATTTATTGTTTGGATGTTTTTCATATTTATTCAGATGTGTTGGAAGATTATGATGATATTGTAGTTACTGTCAGCAGTGGAGGAAGGGCATCAGGAATTGCTATTGGCAATTACATGACTAGCTCAAAACTTAAGTAAGGCTCCAGTTTGCATTTAAATACTTGTAAATAGTTATTTAGGACCAACCATGCAGTTGCTTGTTTAAAAGAGATATTTGCACTTTGCTAAAAGTGTGTTAACAAAATTAATGTGCTAGACTGACCAGTTCAGTTTTCTATGGATTGTGATTCATGCAGAAAAAAAATTGCCAATATTCCTTTAGTTTTTCCTCTGTTTTGGAATAATTTTTTTTTAAAGGTTGATATACAGGTAGCCTTCAAAGGCAAAATTGCTTCCTGATTCCCACCTGTTTTCACTAACAGAGTGGTTTTCCTGGCAAAGCAAAGTAATCTACTGTAAAAGTACAAAATGAAAACAGAATATATAGAAAAAATGACTGAAGCAAATGTTTTAATTTTTTTGCCATAATAGTGTAATAAACCTTTTCTCCCTGAGGTTCCTCCCTAGACTACTTGGTAAAAAATAAACAACAACAATAACAACAGCAAACAAACAAAAAAAATCACTGGCCTTTAAGCAGTAATTAAGGAACTTACTAGTCAGTCAAAAAGAAAAAAAAAAGAAGAAAAGCAAACAGATTTAAATCATCCAAACTGTCCCTATTACAATTCAAAAGCTAATGTTTGCTTTATTTCTTTCTGCTTAATTTCTTCTGTTCTTTTGATGGGAAAAGTGAAATTTTGTATCTTCATGGCTCAGTCAGTAAGATTTGCAAAATGTTGTGGATGTTTTAGAAAGGTTAAAGAGATTTACTGCTTCTTAAGGAATTATTCATGAGTATACGGTTGATAGTTTTATTGGCTGAACTTTCACTGGAGGGGATTACTCCCAATAATGGCCTATTTGGGGAGGCTCCCCCCAAAGGGGTACCATTTTTTAGGCTGCAGGAGGGCTTCAGGTACATGAAAAGGTGGAAATTTCAAGTATACGAAAGAGTAGGGAAACCTGTGGTTTCGGTCTGTAACTAAGGCCCAAAAGAGCTGACATACGGATCATATGATTATTTTTATGGCTGTGAAATAGTTGATAAAATGTTATCGTTTGGTGATTGATTCATTCAAAATTCAAAGTGAATTTAAAACAGCTAAAAGGGATGCAAAGTTCTAAGCTTAACAGGTATGTGGAAGGGGTACATGAAAGAGACACCTTTTCTCTCAAAGATGTGGTAGTATAATTATAAATGGTTAAGGGATTGTACCTTCGGGCAAAGCCTACAGAATGTAGTCCCTGTATATAACTTGGTAAAAAAATTGAAGCTGTGAAAAACGTTACTTTTTTTCAGCTTTCTAGATGCCATGCAGTTAATGTGTCTTACAATGCAGCTCATTTTTAAAATAAAATCAATGAAGACCTTAGAATTGGGGGAATTGATGTCAAAGCAGAAGATATTATAGATATTATTGGTGGCTACAAAGGAGGAGGATATGGCGTGTCAACTCAACATGAGCTAGGAGGGCACACTCTTGTAGGACTGGGGTAATTGTTTATCAAACAGATGATATTATTGGTGGATGAAAGGAGTGTGAGGAGGTGTGTCGCAACTGCTCACGGGATTGGTTGGGAAAACAATGAACAAACAAAGTTAACAATGAAAGTTGCTTGCTATAATTTAATTCTATACACACAAACAAAGACTTGGATGAGGTTCAAAAGTGGCTGAAATCCAATAAACTCACATTAAATGTCAAAAAGACAAAATATATGATAACTGGAAGCCACTACCGACTAAGGCATTTAAATGGTGACTTAAACGTTACTGTTAATAGTCAACAATTGACTCGGGTGACTAATTATAGATATCTGGGAATAGAGGTTGACGAGGCATTGGGGTGGCAATCCCATTTAGATACCATCTGTGAAAAGGTATCTGCAGGTATAGGGGCCTTAAAACGTATTCGTTCCCTGGTGCCTCGCCAAACCCTACTGAAAATGTATGATGCTTTAGTCGCTCCTTATTTTGATTATTGCTCCGAAGTCTGGGGATGTATGGGAAAAGGCCTGTATGACAGACTCCAGAGATTGCAAAATAGGGCTGGGAGACTTATAACATTTAGTGATTATAATACAAGATCTGCGGATATCCTCCAAGACTTGAGATGGGATACCCTTGAGCAAAGACGCTCTAAACAGCTCGCAATAAGTGTTTTAAAATCTCTAAATAACCTTTACCCTGAGAGTTTAAAGAACATGTTTAAACCAACCTCCAGGGTTCATTCTTACAACGTGCGAGGTGCCTCGAACAACATTTTTGTACAAAGGCCCCGTACTGAAGCTGCTAAGCGGGCTTTTAGCTATAGGGGAGCAGTCATGTGGAATGGCCTAGAAAATGTACTTAAAGACGAGATACATCTCAACTCTTTCAACTCTGTCCTGTCTTTGTCTTGAACCAGGGACTGCCTTGAGGGAGTTGAGATAGAATTTATTTTAGTTATTTAATGTACCTTTACGGTTGATTGATTTTTGTGTAATTAATTATACGATAGATTTTCTTAATATATAGATATATTTTAGCATTAATGTAGTTTCTCTGAAAATTTTGTTATGTAAACGGCTCACTGGAAGAGCATTTTTAATGAAGTGATACCGTTAATAGAGCTTGATTGATTGATTGATTGATTGATTGATTGAGACTCTACCTAGCAACTTCCAAAACTTCCCCCACCACCCCCAACTCTTCTTATACAGTGTAGGTTGACCACTGAATTTAATTCGAAAACGTGTGTAATCGTCCTGGCTTCTTCAATTCGCATGACATACAATACAATACAACTGCTTCCAGCTAAGTCTTTGAAGTTGGTAACATTACACAATCTATGACGTCAGAGGGTAATATTACCGAAATCACTGCAGGGAAGGGGGAATACATGCTGAGAATTGACGGAGTCATCATTAAAATAGCAATTGGTTGAGTCTTTTGGTGTGACTCGACAAGTGGTGTTCTTTGGTTTTATTTTGACTTATTTTACTTTGTTATCAAATTGGCCATTTGCACTAAAAGGCATGTGACATCGTTTTTATGAAAATGAAAGTTACACGATTTTGCCTTCGAAAAACGATTAGTGGGTCATATCTTAAACAAAATAATACTCATTTGGTTTTTCAAACCCGCACCATTTTCTTAAAATGAATAAGTTCGTAAATGGTCACGTGACCAAAATGTGATTTTTTTTAAATTATGAATTACCTCTCTCTGAACACAAATTTTGCACTTAAACTTCAAGGAAAATGTTGAAAAGATGATGTGATAACGTTTACAGCACATCTGAGCGTAACTATGAAACGCGGAACAAGATATAAACAAGAAATAGTTTTGGCAGCCATGTTGGAGGGCAAAAGCATGCGCTCCAACATGGCGGCCAATACAAATCATACTACTTTGCTGAAAAATCAAAGTGCCATAAAATATCTCCCTTAAGTGCGTTTCCTCTCAAATTTCGGGTGTAAGATAATTTTTGTGTGCTCTAGCAATTTTTGGCATCAGCAAGATTCCAACTCATTGTTTAAAGGAAGCATTGGTCACGTGACCTCTTAGTGCAAGTAGCCTATTGCAGAGAACATTCAGATTTCGAGAACAACTGGAATATTGGTGGATCCAGTATACAATATAAAGGCGATCAGAGGAATGTTAACAGAGATGACAAATAATCTTGGAAGATTTAAAGGAAAAAGGATACACGACATCCATACGGGACAATTTTTCATCACTATATACATCTTCCTCCGTCTTACATAGTGTTTAATTTAGGCTTTCTGTCTCTGATAAAGAGCCTGTCAAAAGCTTCGCAAAACACAAATTATTTGCTCGTTGGCAGTATTAGAATCTAAAAGGCCTCTTTTGAATTTACAAAATGATCATAGTTAGTCTGGAGAGGCCTTCGGATACTTATAAGTGTCGCTGCTTAGTAGTCTGCTCAGGCAGGATGGAGCATTGAACTCAACTTCAGGCATTTACGACTGACAAGTTTGACTTTCTTGGGTGCAGACATAAACATACAAAACTGTGTGTTAATACTATTATAAAACTGGTTTACATAGTCCACACTGTCGGCTGAAATTATAGAAAGAAAATAGGATTTCCGGTTTGTAGAAAAAGCAAATTTCACCCGCCTTCGAAACACCGGAAGCGTGGGAAGAGCCCTAGAGCCAGTCCTTCTCCTCATCAAATATCGCTTGAACAGCGGAGTGCATGTTTCGTCGCCTAACTATTATCCAACTGGGTGGGGTGGTTGGTTTGTATGATGGCAGAATGGATTCCTTGATCACAGGGTTGCAGTCTTCAGAAGGAATAAAGCAAGTTTCTTATTGGGAAGACATAAATGATCCTCTGCCATTTCAACAGTAACATAAAAATAAATAATAAAGAAACAAGAAGAAAAGAGTAAACGCAAGAATGGAAACCGATGACCTCCCCCTCTCCAACTTGTCCCTTCGGAGCGAGAGAGAGAGACGGTTAAGAGGATCTCCAACAGCCGAGTTTTTCGGGATGCGGGATTTGCCTTATTTGAATATCGGGATGTGGGATATTAATGTAAAATGGCGGCGAGATTCGGGTGCACATGGGATGCGGGATTGCCGAGGGGTCTTAGGATCGGAGGATCCTATTAGAGACGCACGCTTACCTATCAAACTAAATGTTTAGTCCATGTCCCAATGAGAGCACAGTGGAATGCAATATATAAATACGAGTATCATACAGGCGTTTGTATGCGCTTTGAAAGTCATTGCCTGAAGAACTTACCTCTCTTTAACGGCCGCCCTGGAGCCAGAGGTGAGTGACTGTCTTTGAGAGATTCAAACAAGAATGCGGCATGGACTGCATGGACAGAATAAATAGACTGTCCTCCACCGGGACAAGAAAAACTGGCTGTTGCCGAGAGATGGTTGTAAGAGGACGTTAGACTGTGTAAAAAGTAAATTTGAGTATGACAATTAAGTTGGTATGCTTAATGTTGGCTGCGTGATGGTGATGGCCGCGTGCACAGAGATCTGCTTGCGTACTCTTTTCAACGTTGAAATATACAATTAAACCTTAGTATCTAGAGTGATTAAATTGATTTTGCCGATTGAAAGTAAACTTAGTGTCAATGATTTGAGAAAATTGAAACTGTTAGCTACCCTGATGGGTCCAGTCGAGAGTTTGAGGACATGGAGTAGCCTTTCTTTCTTTTTAATTGACAGAATAGAAGTCCTGATGGCGTGTCATTCCAAAGTCACGCACCTACAGCACCATAGGAACCCATCTGATTACATGTTTTCACAAATTCCCCCATTAACACCCGCCTGGAATTTGATCTTTATGGTAAATTCAAGTGGCTTGACATTTGCAATTCACAATGCAGTATCACGTTACATGCATCCCGTGATCTTAGCATAGTGTGACTTTCGACATCGCGTGTCTAAATTTAATTTAATTTTGGTCACGCTACGTCGCCTATAATTGTTGGCGTCTCCGAACTCGTGATCTTTCTTCGTTTACTCCAAAAGTATGCAGTTGCGTCTGAGGAAATTAAAATGGCGCTGGGAACATCGCCTTCGTTGATGAACGTAGATTCGTCCATTTAGTACCTTTTCTTCGATTGCACAGGTATTTAACAATTGATTGGCATGATTGTCGTTTGTCCAGACTGATTATCTCGTCTCTAACGTTGTACAGAGTGTAAATTTCCATGTTTGTTTCAGGATTGCGGAGGAATACAAACCTTGCACTGGTCTGACTAGCGCTTGGTTTTATTTGCAACCACCTAAAGAATATTTCAGAAAGGCGACGAAAAGTTTGGATCAAAGGCGGAAATGTTATAGTCTCTCCTACTTACAGCGGTATGTAATAATAAAGACTGCTGATAAAAGCAACTCAAAATATTTCTTCCCAGTATATCGATCAGTTGCTAGCGTTAAAACAAATGCTGTTGGTCAGCACCCGAGCACATGAAGGCCAAATGTTGTTTCGTGCTTTCCAGAAAAGCGATCGATTCGCGTTTAGGAGAAATTCGTTTCTTTTTCATTCCTGGCCTCTTCTCTTGGTATTTCTTGAGGCTGCACGTCAAGGTAATGTTTATTCTTTTGAAAAAAGTTATATTGATGACAATCTTTAGGTTTCTTTCTGATTTACACCTTCACTCTCTTTGTAAATGCAAATGGCAATGTTTCCGCATCGGTAACCTAACTTTGACTATATTTCGTTGAGAATTAATAAAAGTTGAGTTGTTTCTCAATTTAATTGACATCAAAGAGAGTCTTGAGAAGAACTGAGCATCAGCGAAATTAAATCGCAATTGAAAAGGAAAGTTGAAATTTGTATATCAAAAGTAAAACAGGAAGTTAGGTTTGTAGTGCAATCCCAGCATGAGTGCAGACCTTGTTCCCACCCGCCATAATATAATGGTCAAAGAAGCTTGCCTCCTGTTTTTTTTTCCGTTGGACGTTTTTGCGGTCGTGAACCGAATAATTCTGAAAAGAAAAATCCAGCTACTAATTGACGTTATCAAATTGTTTTCAATTGGATTGAAATTTTGCAACGTGCGTGAGATAGGAAGCTGACATTAATTGTAAGTATTATGTGTTTTGTACGGCACCTCTATGCATGACTTACGTTTTAAAAGCTCTTGCAAATACCGAAAATTTAGGTAATAGAAAAAAAAAATTGTTTTGAAACTCAGCCGACATCGCTTACTTATGGCCAATTTAACTCTGCTGACTTTGATTTTGTTTGCTTTTTGTTTACTTTATTTTCAAACACCATGCACAGTTAATTCGCTGTTTACTGGGTTTAGGAAGTGGTCTGCTTCCATTTAAATTATACATTTCTGGGAATGTTGCGCAACTATGTACTGGTTAACAATTGTTAATTCGAGTTCGCTCTGACCGCTAAATTAAAGAAGTGAAGACGCATTTTTCACAGCCTTAGCCTCAATCTGAAGTAATATATTCACAAATTCCAACGAGAAAAAAGCCTGTTTATTACTCTGTCTATTGCGTATATTCAAATTTCAAACATTACTTGCCAGAATTTCTGAATATTTTACTTTACGTCGAGGCTAACCCTGTATGAATGTGTCGTTAATCTTTATATTCAGCGGTAATTTTTAATTCGAAACTGGACTATTACTCCTTGCTTAGACTTTCACAAAGTCCTGCGCTGTCGTGCGGTTTTGTCAGTTTGCGCTTACCGCTGGCCGCTGGCCTTTGAGTTAATGTTTACCTGTATTGCTGATAGAATTGATAGAGGTCGACGTGGTCTGAAGTCTAATCTTTCCTAGCTACAATCCTGGACAAACGTCCTTGGGATAGTGATTAGAAATTTTCTGACATTTCTGGGTACCCTAATAAAGCAGTTCAACCTTTTCGAAAATATCTGGCAGTTCTCTCTCCCCCATCCTATACAATTTTGAAACTCTGGAAAAAAATTCTGGATACACGCGTCCAACCTTGTTTGTGGGGTAGGGGGAGGGGTCGTTCATGTGCCCTACATATGCAAATGTGTCACTAGACGTTTGTCCATGATTGTAGCTTGTTAACTGGTGTCAAGCCACCATAACAAGAGTGTAGAAAAAATGATCATATTCAGGAGTTGCACTCTTCTTTCAAGATCAAATTGTGCCATGAATTTGAGAGCAAGGGTTCTTACTTCAGGAAGCTGAAAATTGGCATGGGTGATTTAATAGCGAGAAACCTTAAACTTCACCAGAAAGTGTGTAAGGTTTAAGGGATTTTTTTGTTTGTTTTGTGTTCATGCAAACAAAATTAACTTCCACTTGGTGATTCTTTTCAATCGTATTGTCCATTTAAGGTCTAACAGAGGACTGATCTTGAGTGACTGGCCAGATAGTTGTGGGAAAACCTAGCAGAAGGTGAAACAGTTCACTAAGAAAAGGGCCCAGCAGTGGTACCGTTAGGGTCAAGGGTAAGTGTTATAAAGAACAAATATTCTATTTAGAACTCGGCACTCCTGCGTAATTCACGTTAAGACTTAGCATTCTGTCATTCTTATTTTTCTCAATCTGCTGATAACGTTCAGCGTAGTCACAATTCATATAAAGCCTTTGTTAAAGATACTTTTAAATAGTTATTTGTTATTTGAGGATTTTACAAACTGAGAGCAAATTCCAAATTAAGGTACTTGTAGTAAATAGGGCATTAATATTAATAAAACTTTGGCCCTTTTTTATTATAGGGATGATGATCTAAATTTTGTCTACTCTGATGGCTTCTGTGCATGTTCCAACATTAGCTCCATCCTCGAAGGAGACGGCTAATTATGCAAGATTATGTCGCCTTTTAGTGGATGGAGGCACCAAGGCGTTGAGGTACACCTTTGACAAGTTCCACTCCCCAGAAAACCTGTTTAATATTTTGAAAGCTGGTTCTGCAGAACATTCAACTCTGCGGTCCATTAGAAAAAGGAAAATCATCAATGCCACACAGTGGGGCAAACTGTATCCTTCTCCTCCTTCGTCTGTAACATCAGAAGACTTTGACATTACGCTACTGGTGGTGCTTCTGAGGAATATATGTGGTCTGCCCGCTCCTGCCACAGGCTGGGACAGTTTGCCACCTGCTTCAGACACGAGTGTTGGGGCTAACATAGCCAGAGTGAAGTACTATAGGAACGCTGTCTGTGGGCATGCCAGCCAGGCGTCTGTGGACGATCCAAAATTTAATTCCTTGTGGCAGGATATAAGTGCCGCACTGGTCGCACTGGGTGTAGATGCAGCTGCCATCGCAAAACTAAAAACAGAGGCTATGGATCCAGACAAGGAGACGCATTACCGAGAGCTGTTAAAGGAATGGAAGAAAGACGAAGATAACGTTAAGGACCAACTTAACAGAATGGAAGGTATCTTAAGTAGTAACTTGGATAAATAAGTGTATATGAATAGTATATAGGATATAAATATACTATTGCAAATTTTGAAACGAATGTTTTAAGTTTTGTTAAGTATAATTAGAACATTTATTTTTTTATATTTGCACACATTTTTCTTACACCTTAATTAGTGGGGCTATCCCTAGTATTGTCTATTAGCGGTTTTGGTGTTCGCCTTCTCCACAACTTTCCTTTAAACTAGCGATTAATTTAATTCAATTTATTATCAGTTTGTAATTTAGTGGAGAGAGTCTGTAACAAATACTGAACGATACGAATGGGCTGTGGGCGGGAATGAAAGCTTCGAATTGGACAAATTAACTTTCCATCTACAAAGAAAACATTCTATAACCATAAACTGGCATCGGACGGACTATAAGCAAGTTTCATTTAACCTCTGAATGCTGATAAGACGGCCACTTACAAGCTCTTTAATTTTTTCAACTGATATGATTTTAACTTGAATTGTCCTTAATAAAAGGTGTTTGATGAAAGCCTAATTTTGCCTCGTGCATTCTTCTCCCTGACAGATAGAACAAGAGAAGACCTTAAAGAGATAAGAAACCAGATAGAAAGCATCAGTGAAAACTTGAAGACTTTAAAGGAATCTCCGACCCGCGAGGAAGGTCAGTTTCCCCGAACTGTAGCCCGCTATGTAAGGCCAGTATTGCTGATCGATCAGTGACCATTTGTCTGTATCGCTCTTGGCTCCAAAAAAACAGTTCCGTATCCAGAAAGGAATTTCTCAAGAAGATCCCAAAGTGCTGCAATTTATTCATTTGCCTTCAGTAAAAATTGTGATTCTTTCAGTGAGTGACATGACAGATGGCACACTTTGGACTAGAGCGAAACGCCCTAGGCTGTTTATAGCTCCCTGCTAGAATACATGGCGGGTATCTCGGTTTCAAATGTACCGAGGGGTAGCTCAACTTAATTTAAATTTGTAGCAAGTGTTTTTGTTTTGCAGCAGTATTTTTATTTGCTGCATGTCCCTTGTGGGTCACGATTGTTACTCTCCCCAGATGAAAAAAAGATCCAGCCTTTCAAACCCAGCAAGCACGCGAAAAAATACCCTAACATCTTGGTAGGAAGAAGTTCATAACCACTAATATAATTGCCCTCCTTCTCACAAATTTAAGAGGCCTGCTAAAAGGCTGCCTTTAAACAAAAAAGAGGGCCTTTGTTATGTTTCGTGTCCTTTATACTTAAGGGACCTCTCACAGCAGGTGTAGTCTGGGATGTTTTACGCTTGCTTTAAACGGTGCACATAGCTAGGAGATAAACTAATTGTTAAACGGTACGTTTTGTTTTTGCAAATCGCCTTCTCCTAGCATGGTTCTACAGGTTGTTCTATTCATTTGTGTTACGGACTTTGAAAGTAGCAAACCAACCTGTTTAAGACCAATATCTAAAACAAAGTTTGGCTCTCATTTATTATCAACAGTTGGTTTGGTTGCCGAGCATATTAAAAACATTCGCCAGAAGTACAAACGTCATGAGGGATGGCTCGCGCCCTTTCCTTGGTGCGAAGACTTTCAGTTTGAACTAGGCGATATTTATACACGGCTTCGTATGGTCAGCAGAGAGAAAAAAGCGAGAGCAACAGCGGAGCGAAGAGCTGTTGAAACGACTGAAATCTTTAAACCCCACGAAGAGTGCAAACAACCTAGAAAAGTATTGATTGAAGGAAATCCAGGTATAGGAAAGACGACATACTGCAATAAGGTTGCTTACGACTGGGCTATAAACATAAAAAAGGAAGGAGGCTGCTTTCTGGAATTCGAGATGGTGCTCTTGCTGAAATGCCGTGATGTCGAGATCGAGTCCGACCTTTGGGGAGCTATTGATGATCAGCTTTTGCCGGGTGAAATTCAGCGAAAGGAAAGAGAGAAATTCTTCGAGTACATTCGGCAAAATCAGTCAAAGGTTCTACTCATACTTGACGGATTGGACGAGTTACCTCCGGACAAACTGCCTGAGTTTACCGACATCATACAAGGTAAAATGCTTCCTCTATGTCACCTTGTGGTTACAGCACGACACGAGGCTGGGATACCTGTGAGAAAGGTTTGTGACACTCTGCTAGAGATTGAAGGTTTCACTTATCAAGATAGCGAAGAATTTATTCTCAAATATTTTGCCGGCAAGGAAGATTTGGCCGAAAAGCTATTAGATAAAATACGGAATGAGAAAAGGCTTGAAGAGATGACAGCGAACCCATTAAACACTGCACTGCTTTGCCTTCTTTGTGAAGACTTTCAAGGTATTTTACCTGAAAGTAGAACTCAGTTGTATATGGAAGTAGTACAATGTGTTCTAATCAGATACAGAAAAAAGAAAGGTTTTCCAGTCGAAAATGATCAGGATTTGATTGAAATCTACAAAGATCAGTTGAAACGCCTTGGTTTGATAGCTTTAAACGGCCTGTATGAAGACAACATGTACTTTGAGGACAAAAAGCTTTCAAATAAAGATGCCGACCTACCTGGATTTGGGTTTCTATCAGCTCAACCTGGAAGCAGCAAACGAAGACCGTGTATGTGCTACGGCTTTACGCATAAGAGTTTTCAAGAATTCTTCGCAGGACATTATCTTTGTTGCCAGCTTGTTAACAAAAAAAGCAGTCCTGAAATATTGGTTACTGACCCAAGATATTTCCGAGAGCTAAGAGAGGTATTGAAATTTACCTGTGGTCTGCTTGCAGTGAGGTCTGAAGAAAGTGCAGTAGCCCTAATCAACTGCATAGCGAATGAGGTGAACAAAGCTGATGTGGAAGAATGTTTACCTGTTGCACTTGAGTGCATTAAAGAATGCAAAATTGAAAACAGTTGTTTTCATATAGACTTGGCACGTACATTTGGCGCAAGTCTGAAGGTTCAACAGGCTCAAGCGCGGAATCATGGAGTTATAGATGACGCTGCTGCTGCTGTGCTTGCTGCCGTGCTTGAAGCAAACACAACTCTGACAAATTTGGATCTCCAGGGCAATAACATTGGTCCTACTGGTGCTGAGTCACTTGCTACAGCGCTTAAAACAAACACAACTCTGACACATTTGGATCTGTCTGGCAATAACATTGCTCCTGGCGGTGCTGTGTCACTTGCTACAGCGCTTAAAACAAACACAACTCTGACAAATTTGGATCTCCAGGGCAACAACATTGGTCCTGGCGGTGCTGTGTCACTTGCTGCAGCGCTTAAAACAAACACTACTCTGACAAAGTTGGATCTCCAGGGCAATAACATTGGTCCTTTTGATGCTGAGTCACTTGCTACAGCGCTTAGAACAAACACAACTCTCACAAATTTGTGTCTGTCTTATGGCAATAACATTGGTCCTGCCGGTGTTGAATCACTTGCTAAAGCGCTTAAGACAAACACAACTTTGACAGATTTGGATCTGTCTGGCAATGACATTGGTCCTGCCGGTGCTGAATCACTTGCTACGGCGCTTAAAACAAACACAACTCTGACAAATTTGGATCTGTCTGGCAATAACATTGGTCCTGGCGGTGCTGTGTCCCTTGCTACAGCGCTTAAAACAAACACAACTCTGACAAATTTGGATCTCCGGAGCAATAACATTGGCCCTTTCGATGCTGAGTCACTTGCTACAGCGCTTAAAACAAACACAACTCTCACAAATTTGTATCTGTCTTATGGCAATAACATTGGTCCTGCCGGTGCTGAATCACTTGCTAAAGCGCTTAAAACAAACACAACTCTGACAGACTTGGATCTGTCTGGCAATAACATCGGTTCTGCGGGTGCTGAATCACTTGCTACAGCGCTTAAAACAAACACAACTCTGACAGATTTGGATCTGTCTGAAAATAACATTGGTCCTGTCGGTGTTGAATCACTTGCTACAGCGCTTAAAACAAACACAACTCTGACACATTTGTATCTGTATCACAATAACATTGGTCCTGCTGGAGCTGAGTCACTTGCTATAGCGCTTAAAACAAACACAATTCTGACAAAATTGGATCTGTCTGACAATAACATTGGTCCTGGCGGTGCTGAGTCACTTGCTACAGCGCTTAAAACAAACACAACTCTGACAAATGTGGACCTGTCTGACAATAACATTGGTCCTGCCGGAGCTGAGTCACTTGCTACAGCGCTCAAAACAAACACAAGTCTGACAAAGTTGACTGTGTCTGGCTGGCAATAACGTTGGTCCTGCTGGTGCTGAGTCACCTGCTAAAGCCCTTAATACAAGCACAGCTCTGAAACAATTCATTTTGTGGCACGGTAATGACATCAGTGAATCTGTTTACAAGAAAATTGACGATGAACACGGTAACCGTATCCCATTATCGTTCGGTTTTCTCTGTCTCTTTAATTCTTTGCCTTTTGTTGGAAATTAGAAAATTTAAAAAGTACTTGTTACTCACAGAGTTTCATTTTCTTTTTTCTTTCTTTTTGTGCTATTTTTTACACATCCGAACAATCTGGTTTCTTAGTTAGACCCTGGCAAGAAGCTAGTTCATGCCATGACAAAAAAAATCGGGTAACAAAGGAATTATCCTGAATTTCAGCCGCCTTCTCCGCTCGCCCACTCGGAGAAATGCAGGCTAACAAAGCAATGTAATCGAAATATATCTACATAGAGAGCTGTCCGTCAGACCCCTTGGTTTTACATTTTTTTAAGCCGAGAATTTTTGCGAAAAGTGCCAAATGAAAACTTTCTGCTTTGACAGCTCGATCCCTGGCTTTGTGATACAGTTTTTCGTTAATCATGTAATGTGTAATTAATCATGTAGGCACTAAGAAACACTTTTAAAGTTGACTCTTGCTGCTTAAGCAACTCTTTCACTAGTTTAAGGGGCATTTGGACATCGTCTTCCTCAAAATTTCCACGTTTTGAATCAGAGGACGTCTTTGAGCGCGTTTGCGCCATATCGTGCACAAATACGAAATATTAAGAAAAAAGTACTGGTTTGGTACCTGTGACGGGTGTTGTCCCTCTGACGAATGTTAAAAAAAGAAACAAACAACAACAACGCTGTCCGGTTCGGGTTCAAGCCCATACGCAGTGGAATATTCGCTAACGGTCACCATCTCCCGTGACCCAACAATTTCTTGCGTGGATTAGCCTTCCGTTCAAGTGTATCCGATAAAAACGCTCACCGAACTTCTAACTGACAGATACAAATAGAAATTTTTGAAAACGATGAAGTAACAGTATCAGATCTCACGCGGGATAAGAATGTTTCATTTCCTTAAGATTAGTGGCATATCTTATATTATTGTAGTTTTTTCTTAAAATGCCCAAGCTTGCTTTTAGCTTTTTTTTCAAGTTTCCACCGGACTCGAAATCGAATTGTTGAACGAGTCAGGAGAGGTCCACAGGCAAGACCTACGGAAAGATTTTATGGCTGCGAAAAATTCGAGAAAATGCTCTGGTTTTGTGATTTAGTAATACTTAATAAAGACAGTGTTTTTATAGCAGTTAAAAGGGATGCAATTTTCTATACGAGGTATGTGAAAGTGGTACCATTTGTCCGTGGAAGGTATGCGAAAGGGGTACCATTTCTCTCAAAAATGGTATGGAAAAGGGTCAGGGGTTAGACCTCGGGGTGATCAGATCGATCGACTTCGGTCATATTTTAATTTCCTGCACACATTCGCGACTTTAATTCGTTTCCTTCAAGAATTAAAGCCTTTCAACTTTATTTGTTACATTGATTGGTAAAACGCACAACATCGCTATTAAACTCGTTTTGCAGAAACGTTGCATATAAAGAAGGTCATATAAAAGGAAGGTTAATCTCAAGAACCTTATTTTTTTAATTTTTATTATTATTATTTTTTTGAATTATTCGTTAATTTGTTAGAGAAGACCAAAACGTTTACAAAACCGCGAACAAAAGCGCATCGATACATACTAATCAAACCCTTCTTTCTAGCAATCGGCTGGAGCTATCTCCATGATCTTTCACACACGTTTTAAAAAAGATTGAAACCACTTTTGAGGTCAAAAGCGCTTCGTTTTCTACAGGTAACTGCCAAACATCAAGACTGTCCATTTTTTACTATTTCTAACGATAAAAACTTCATCCCAAAATATCTCGATAAAGCTCTTACAGATTTTTCTTAAACTTCACGAACATCGAGGCCGTTATTGGAGGAAAAAGTTCCCGTGAACGATTTTGGAAGAACAGTTTCCAGTGCCGAGGTATACCGCTGCAAGTAAAATAGGTAATAGCGTCATTTCGTTGCTATGAAAACTCCGATGTCGTTGCAACCCTGATCATAACAAATTTTCATCTTTATCTAATACAAATGTGGTGGCACTTTTGACCAATCTTTGTTTAGGGCGACGTAGTTTATGCTCAAACTTGGGAGGTATTGACCCTGAAAAACTGTATCGAGCCACCTTAATATCATTAATTTCTCCGTATGCTTAGGTCAGCTGTCCCGGAACTGCTCTCTAGGCGGCGACATTAGTCTAGTTTGACGCAGTTAGATTGCAGGTAATTAATGGTACAGACGTCTAGCCAGGGTCTTTGGCCATTTGTTTACCCTGCTAGATGTCCTCCCCTAGCCTTTTTCTGGCAACCTTACTAGCAATTGGCCTACGTGCCTTGTTGGGTACATTGGTGCAGATAATTCCCAGTTTTTCCGGCGCTCAGCCTCTGTGGTCTTACAGTGTGACTCTGTCCCCGGCAGTTACCCGTTGATCAGAGTTTTATTTAGTTTCCCTAGCCTAACTGGCGGCCTAACTGGCGCTAAGCCTGCGTGCTTAATTGGGGGATTCACGTCGAGGTCGACCAGTTGTAGCAGTTCCTTCTTTTTGTGAAAGCTAGTTTACGAGTGTTTTACATTCAGTTATTTACCTATTGCTGTATTTACATACGTACTTTGCAGAGTTGGTTCTTGCCAAGCCTTCCAAAAATAAACTTATTTGCCTTTACATTTTGTCTGTTGCTGTTGTGTGGAGGAGTCAAAATGTCGTCTTATCCTAGACGAACTCGATTCAGGGCTTGATGTGTGCTGAATTTCTCGTAACAAGCAATAGAATAACGGTTTTTGGGCGCTCGCACTAGGATTTGCGAGGAACTCTTTGCAAGATTTTAGGCAGTAAATTACGGTCTTCGAACGAGGACTTGCAATTTGTTTGTAAAAGAAAATGAGAGAGAGGGGGAGAGAAGCGAAGGGGCCGCAGAGTCAAGATACCGGTACATCCGCGCCGTCTTTTGTTTCGGTCTATCGGTATGCCGTGTTATTCGCAAGTTCCCTCACTGCTTATGCGTGTGTTATTCAGCTTAATTGTTAATCAATCTCGACCCCAGAGCTATTCTGCCCATGACGGCCAGGAGTACGCGCAGAGGCAGAAGCATAAGCACTGGTTTCGAGAATAGGACAATCACATGACTTCTGGAGTAGCATCACTTGCGCCCGAGCGGAGCGAGGGTGCAAATGATGCTACGAGGGACACAAATAAACGATATGCCCGACATGTGATTATCATTATTATTAATACATAAGGCCAAATCGTACAAATTTATTTCATAAGGGAAGAATGTTTAACATGAAATCATGTTAAGGGCTGCAAATTCCATTTACAGCCCGCACTTTGCCGTTTGGCCTGCGAAAAGGAGCAGTTTGTCATTTGGCCGCGTGTGGTGATAATAATGATTGTTAATGTGAAGTTTTAAAGGTTGGGTATTTGGTTTGTGTGACGGTAAAATGGCTTTTCTGATGACAAGCTTGCAGTCTACAGAAACATCAAAGCAGGTTTTGTATTGGGGAGACATCAGCGATCCTTGACCGTGCTGAACGAAAGACTGAAACATGAAGATTAAGACAATTAAGAAAAAGGAATACTACAAGACCGGGGATAAAAATGAAAAAAAAGAAGCCTCCCACTTTGCAGATTGATTAATATCCGTTTAACTCCTCGTGGCCCACACATATATTCTTGTTTGAACAGGGTTGAATGCAATCGGCATGCCATTGAAAACGAATAACAGAGAGGATTTGTCATATCCTTTGGGACGCAAGAGTATCTACAACTAGCGCTCATTGCAAATAAAAAATTCGATCGATTTTTATAGTAATTTGTTCAAAAATTACCAAGTACGTATACTCCTTCAGAATCGAAAGCCAATACTTGAAACGGTGCCGGGGACTATATCGTGTTCTGATCGTGTAAAGTTCCATCCAGGATCCCGAGGGAATCTTATGAAAATGAGACGAGGTTACTCGTTGGAAAACTAGAATTAAACCCAAAAGCAAGCTCGCAATCAGGGTGTGGTTTATGCTTAATTAGATTAAGATGCTTCTTTACGCACAACCATAGGACGATACCCCTAAGGCTAGTATGGTTAAAAATATTGAACACCCAAAACTTACATTTTCTTCCCCTAAGAAGGCGACGAAAATTCCTGTCACTTTCAAAGGGGAGCCCCCCCCCCCCCCCTTTCCCAACCTCTGAGGGACCAAGCCTCGCAGCTAGGTAGTGTCAAGGGCAGAGAGCTAGAATCACACATTCCCTTTTAGCGATTGCAAACTTAAAAAACCTTTGAAAATTTGATATATCGGGTAGAACAGTTTTTTTTTTCACGGAGGCATGCTATCCCGTTCGTGGACCTGGAGAGTCCTGGAGCCTCGTGGGCGGCCCTCTTGGGCATTCCGACTGTGCGGTTTGATGCCTCTTACATAATGTAGTTTGAGAACCACTGACAGAATCGGGCAAATTTCTATCCGTCTCGTTTCGCGCGTTGTCGTTTTTCCTAATATGGACTCTTAGACAGGTACTCCTTCAATCGATTGCTTACCTGTACATGTACTTAATTTTTTTTAACTGTAGATGCAATATGGATAGTAAACCTTGATCAGTTTTCATCATTTTACCTGGTACCTCGATCGAATATATTTCGATTTGATTATTTTTTACTTTAGCATCCTGTGTCATGAGTATTCACTATTTTTTGTTCCTAAATATAAATTTTAGACTTAACAGTGTCTGTAAAAATCTAAGAAAGTCTTAGAATGGAAATAATTTATATTACCTTCCATCTTTAGTTTGTAAAAAGCCAAATGGCAGCTATGTCTAAATGTCCAGATTATGTGTGGCGTGGAAATTGAACCTTAAGAACTACTATCTACACGACAAGCTGCTCAATGGGTCGATAATTTCACTGCATGCTTAGTAAGGCCAAAATGCTTAAATAACTATGATAATAGTAAAAAGCATAACAATTTGTTACGATTTTTTTTCCATGATGAAAGCGTTTCATTTGCGGTTCGCAACTATTTGTGAAGCTACGATCTCAGCAATCCAATGTTTGTTCAACAAATAAAATCCTCGAACTATCAGTAAAAGGGACAACTGTATGTTCTCGAACGCTTTAAATCTATCTTCTGGTGAATAGTTACATAAAATCTTACAAATTTACAGTAATATTCGGAAAAGTGTTTACAGCTGATTAGCCGATAAACTGCAAAGGACACGAGTGAACCTGAGGACTTGGAGCTATTTTCCTACTGATTTACTGATCATCAATGCCTATTTATAAGGGATTTTTTAATACCCAAGCTCCAAACCCAACATCTTGAAGCAATAAATTTTGATGTTTTGAGAATTGACCTGTTTGACTATAAAATATTCGGTCAGATCGATCATGCGGCAGAAATAGCAACACGCGCATACTTCTTCAGTTTTCAAAAAACTGACAAAAGTAAAAAGAAATTATTTGTCATCAGTTGAAAAACGAAACATCTTTATCACAAGAAATAACTAGAACCTCGGAGACTTACAGGAGACAAAACAGGCCGCGTGTCCTGCGTGTTGCTTATTTCTGTCGCGTCCCGCGAAGGAGTACTTAATGCGCTTACCAGCGGCCTCCCGGGTGGTCGCCCCAGGGAACTGCTAGGCATTTGCACATTTCTGACCTCCTCTCTTGTCTCCCGGTTGTGTGTGTGTGTGTGTGTGGGGGGGGGGGGGGGGGGGGGAGGGGGAGGCGGTAGAGACGGCTACAGTTGGTTCAGAGTCTTCAGATGAAGCCTCTAGTCATAACGTGCAGTTTTTCAGGGGACTTTTTCACTTCCAATGGTAGTAAACATTTCTTTTTGATTTACTAAAACAGGCCACCTCCGGGTCGTTGCTCTTGGGAACACCTGAACATTTGTGTATTTGTGACCTCCCCCTCTTGTCTCCCGGTTGGGGGGTGGGGGGAAAGTTGGTTCAGAGTCTTCAGGTGAAGCCTCAAGTCATATTACTAATTTCATAATTTATGTAACATAAAATAATAACCTATGACGAGTTGGTCGTGTAAGGTGATAGGAGCTATCTGCCTGTAGTCCAGAATCTGGACTTTTGTCTGATTGGCATTCTACCAGCCCACGATCTTGGTTTTGATTGACTCAAAACTATTTCTTGAGATCTTGTGAATGTCTTTTCATATTTGTCAAGAAATGATTATGAATCATTTAAGAGAAGACACTGCAAGGAGTGAGAAAGGAAAACATTCTCTATTCTTCTCTTTTTCTTTCTCTTTCCCCCAGTCCTTCTTTCCCCAGAGATACAGCAAACTAGCGACCAAAAAATTTGATTTTTAATCTTGCAAAGATAAGAAAACTGCATCTCAAATATTTATTTCTTTTCCCAAGTCATTTGCTGTTGAAGATGCTAGTGCTGTCCCAACAGGTTCCGTCGTGAGAATGTTGACCATTTTTATTTTATTTATTTATTTATTCTTATCTTTGACTGAAACCATTTTCTAAGCACAGGAATAAATTATTTTCTGTCCTAATATTCCTTGCACAGCAAAACACTCCAATCCATCCGTGGAATATCTCAAATCTTCGTGAGGGATTTTCTTTGAGCATCAAAAGGGATGACTTAAGTGGCAGCAATAAGGTAAAGACTGATCAACATATATGGCACACGTTAATAAAAAGCACTCGGTCAGTTGTATCAAAGCTCATGTTAAAACTTAACCTTTTCAGCCCATTGCAAATATCGCCATGTAAATTTTCCAGACTGATATCCATTCAATTCCTTAAAAAAATTAGTTGAGAGAGAATTTGAGAGCATTTTCCTTTAGATGATCACTCAATGAATTCTTATCACCTTTTCTTTCAATTTATG